>NC_056605.1:31068093-31250593 GCF_018340385.1 Cyprinus carpio | reverse complement strand
CTCGGGCCATCCAAGATGTAGATGAGTTTGTTTTTTCACCAGAACAAACTTGGAGAAATGCAACATTGCATCAGTGTCTCATCAGTGAATGATCTGCAGTGAATGGGTGCCGTCAGAATGAGAGTCCAAACAGCTGATAAAAACATCACAATAATCCACAAGTAATCAAAAGCTGTGCATTTGTAAGAAACAGATCCATCATTAAGATGTTTTTAACTTCAAAATATTGCTTCAGGCTAAAATATGAATCCATAATTCATGATAAAGCTTCCTCTAGTGAAAAAGTCCACCTCCTGTTGTCTCTCTCATCAAAATCGAAAATATTAAAATAAAGGTTAATTCAAAATAGTAATAATCCATAATAAATCTTCTGGTCTGGTGTGAATCAGGAGAGAGATCTGCACAGATCAAGCAGCGTTTAAACAGATCTAAACAAATATGTGTATGGATTTTGATGTGAGAGACAAAAGGAGATGCACTTTTTCACCTGAGGAAGTGTTATTATGGATTGTGGATATTTTAGCATATTTTTGTTTAAAGTTAAATGCCTTAATGATGGATTAGTTTTTTACAAACAAACAGCTTTTGTCTTCTCCAGATGTTAACTGATGTACTGGAGTGGAGATTACTGTGGATTATTGTGATGTTTTTATCAGCTGTTTGGACTCTCATTCTGTCATTCTGACGGCACCCATTCACTGCAGAGCATCCATTGCTGAGACACTGATGCAATGCTACATTTCTCCAAATCTGATTAAGAAACAAACTCATCTACATCTTGAATGGCCTGAGGATGAGCACATTTTCAGCTATTTTTAATTTTTGAGTGAAATATTCCTTAAATGTTGATGCAAACACTTTGACTTGCTCTGTTTCAGTATTGAGGTTAAATAAGAATCATGTTGTTGTTTTGCAGAGTGCAAAATAATATGATTCACCACTCATGATGAATTCTGCATGCATACAGTACTTCCAAATAAGCACACGCACATGCACAAACATGCAGGGCAAAAAGGCCTGATTATGTCAAATCCATAATTTAGTACTTGGTTTAATCTTCGCATTATTGCTCAACTTGAAATGACTGCATCGCTGCAATATTCATCATTGTTCCACTGTAACCTTGTGCATAATCTGCTCGGTTTTTCCAATTGCCCAAAATGAAGTAGGATTGTTCTTCATTTGCTGTTCGGGTTAAAATCACAAAGATGAACAGAGATGAATAATCTGAGAACATGTATCAGGGATTAAACGTCATATAAATCAGAGCTCCGGCAGAGAATATGATTTCCATCTCTCTGATTGTCTATTTTTAGTGTTGTGCACATTACACATGCTCTCTTTGGTCTCTTGTCATCGTTTGAACTCACTGACCTCATTTCCTAACCGTACAAATGAAACTCTCAAATGTCATATTTCACATGCATTTGCTGCTTTATTTACTGGTCAGACCGATGAATCAGTGTCATATTTTATTTTTATTTGATGATTTATTTTTTGTTTTGTGCGATGTTTCTAGGACACTAAAAAATTAAGCAAATTAGTGGCATGTTGTGAGCATGTGAATGTCATGATCATCTGATTTTAATTGTTACTCCAGTGCTGCTGTCAAATCAGTATTGTTTTAGCAGCATTTATAGCTTTTTGTTATGTCAAATCAGTATTGTTTTAGCAGCATTTATAGCTTTTTGTTAAATATATTTTTGTATTTTGAATGAATAGTGTGTGGGTTTTTATTTTGATGGTTTTTATTTGAGAAAAGTGTGAGGGTTTTTATTTCGTAAATAGCTTTATTTGTTTTAATTCTTATTTTTATATTTTCAGTTTTCATTTTAATCTTAAAGTCTTAGTAATTTTGTCATTTCAATAATTATTATTATTTTTTAGTTATATCTGCATAGTTTTTAAGTTTTAGTTTTTTATTTTATTACTTAAAAAAAAATAGAAATTTTGCCTTCACAATCAGTTGAAATATTATTACTTAAAAAAAATAGAAATTTTGCCTTTAATGTTTTTTATATTTTTTTTTTTCTTTTTTTACAGTTTTTGTAAATTTGTTTTTTCTAAATTTTAGATTTTTTTTTGTAATTTTCATTTTAATTTAAAATGTTTTTGTTTTTTTTTTTTTTTTTGTTTTTTGATTTTTCGAAGTTTTACCGCTTTTTTTAATGTGTATGTTTTTAAGTTTTAGGTATTTTAGTACTTCAGCTAAACACATAAGCAATGCTGCTTTGGCAACTAGTTGAAATAATTTTCTTTAAATTTTATTTCAGTTAATATTTGTTTTTGTTGTTTGCAAGTAATTAAAATATTTTATATACTTTTAGTTTTAGAAAAAGATAATAACTGTGCATTAAAGCATTTCATGCTCACTTTCACTCATAATATCATCTGATAATATCACTGTAGCTGTAACATTTTGCATTAAACTTCCAAAATGCAAAATAAAAGCATTTTCACTCATGGTCTCAAGGCTGTTGGTCTCCCCTGCTCATGTTAAGCTGAAATGAGGTTGGCGCTTGATCTGCTTTTTTTTTTAATACCAAATCCGTGGCAGACGCTTTCCTCCCTCCCTCGTGAGGAGCGTCAGCGCAGAGGCCCGCGGACACACGGCAGACCGGAGCATCAGTGCATGAGTCGCGCGTCAGACGCCGCAGCAGAAACACCAGCTTCTCCAAACTCAGTTATGGATGTGGGATATTTGGTAGATGATTGAGTTCTGCTGTTTTCCCTCAGTGAGTTAAACTGAGCCGGTATGATATGAACTGGCATTTTAAAGAGCTTGTTTCCTGCTGTTGTTGTTTTTTCTGCAGCACATGTTGGATTCCAACCTCAGCAATCTGATCAAGAGGAACAGTGAGCTGGAGAACCTGATGGCCAAACTGATCCAGACGTGTCAACATGTGGAGGTAAAGCTTTCCTCTCTACACACAGTCCTCCTGCACCAGTATTACAGCTCTTTAGCTTATCTCCACTCAAATCACTTCATTATATTCACTTTCCTGTTTCTTTTACTTATTTATCACAAAATACAAACATTTTTGCTTTTATTTGTCACTCGTTAGCTGGAAAACTTTCATTACTAACTAATTTTATTGTGTTTTCGTGATTTTATTAGTTACAGTTTTGTTTTTAGTTTTAGTTGTTTTAGTATTTCAACTAAACAAAAATGAGAAATGTTGCCTTGGCAGCTATAGCTAAAATAAAGTACTTTTTAAAATTGTATTTCATTTCAGTTAATGTTTATCTTATTTCAAGTAATGAAAATGTTTTTTATAGTTGCTGTTTTAGATGTTAAAAAATAATGGATGATTTTATTATTGTGTTTGTATTAATTTTTCTAATGATATCTATATAGTTTTAGTTATTTTGTTATTTCAACCAAACGAAAATGAGAAATGTTGCCTTGGCAACTAGCTAAAATAAAGTACTTTATATATGATATGTATTGTTGTAATTTTGTATTTGTAATTTTAATTTTCGTAAAGTTTGCCTTGGCAAATAGCTCAAATAAAATAAGTGTAGTTGTATTTTAAAGAAATAAGCCTATTTTAGGACCATTATTATTTTCTTTTTGCATTATTTTGACATTATTAGTCAGTTTATAATAAAGTAAATCATTAAAGTAAGTTACATTTTTTTAACTTAAGTTTATTTAAAGCCAGACTGCTGTTATTTTGCTTTTATTATACAGCTATTTTGATTTAATTATTAATAAATATGACTTTTTATAAAATATTGATGTATTTTATTGTATCACTGTTGTTTTTGTTTTCTAAAACCTCACTTAACCTAATGTAACATGATTTTAGGCATGCAATGTCACGCTACCGGCCTCCAAATGATTCATTTTGATTGTTTTGTTTGTTTGTTTTTTTGTTTCAGCACAATGCGGCTCATCAAGAGAGCAAACTGACAGAAGAGTGCGACACACTGATAAACATCGTACAGCAGAGGAGACAAATCATCGGCACTAAGATCAAAGAAGGAAAGGTAATCGAAAAATAACACATTAAATTGAAGACATTTATAATGTTACAAAAGATTTCTATTTCAAATAAATGCTGTTCTTTTGAACTTTCTATTCATCTGTGAATCCTGAAAAATAAAACATATTAGGGTTTGCCCAAAAATATTGTGATGCACAACTGTTCTAAATATTGATAATAAATTTTTCTTGAGTGGCAAATCAGCATATTAGAATCACTGATCACAGAAATGAATTACAGATATTGACATAGGAAACAGTTGTTTTATATTGTTAAAGGGGTGGTTGATAGCAATTTCACTTTTTTAACGTTAGTGTGTAATGTTGCTGTTTGAGCATAAACAAGATCTGCAAAGTTACGAAGCTGAAAGTTCAATGCAAACGGAGAAATCGTCTTTTAAAATTCTGGCAGTTTAAAGCCTACAAAAATGTCTGGTAAGGGACTACAACGAGTTACTTCCTGGGTTCGTGACATCACAAACCCAGATAAACCCTGCCCTCGGGAAAAGGCAGCAAAAGGGGCGAGGCCATTCTGCGCTGCTTTAGAGAAGAGGAAGAGAAAACTAGAGGTGCAAGTAAAAATCTGTTCATATATGAATTGCGATTCTGTCTTCTAACGATTCTGATGGATTCACAAGTTTCGAAACCAATGTTTTAAAGTAGCGGTTCTCAATCCTGTTCCTCTCTCTCTCTCTCTCTCTCTCTCTCTCATTCAGCTAAGCTCCAGCAATGAACTGTTCCAATCATGCACGTATTTTCACATAGTTATGAGAAGTGTTAAACATGGACGCGCTTGCAATTGCCATACTGTATTAAACCTTTAATCAGGATAAAACCATATGTTAAAAGCTGACATAAGCAGTAGCATTTACAAATACCAGCGTATCTAAAAGTATGAGACAACAAAAAACAAAAAACATAGGCCTTCCATTAAAAGCCTTGCTTGCACAGGTTCTGCACAATCCTCTTCAATAATATCCTCTGCTTCTCAATCGAGCTCACACTGATAAGTGATATTAACAATGCTGTTGTTTACAAAACAACCGGAGCATATGCCGCTGAGGAGAGGGGCGGGACGTTTAGACACGCGCTAGAGGCGGTTTAGCCAATCACAACACACTGGGCTAGCAAACCAATCAGACCCCATTGCCTATTTCTGAGGGAGGGGCCTCATAAAAGCGGGAAATGATGAATGCTTTTCTCAGTGAAGAGACAGAACAGTGTGGAATAAATGTAAATTATGTGAAAAATAATTTTTTTTTTTTTTTTTTTTTTTTTACACAAAGCATTAACACACGTTAGACTGCACCCTATAAACACAATCAAGCCTAGAAAAAAAAAAACAGTGAACCATCCCTTTAAAATATTTCACAATTTACACAAAATTGACAAAAAAAATCATATCTACTTTCTTAATGTATGTTCCCGGTCTTATTGTGCACGATTCATCGTTTATTCCACAAAAACAAAGTGCATTTGTAATATTTCATCAAAACTTTCTGTTTTGTTTGTCGTCATCATCATGATGTCAGTGGCCACTTTTCATGATTGCTGATGGATAAAATAAAGTTTTTTTTTTCTCTTTGCTCATCTACTGTATTTCACATTATGCAACTAAAATGATTTGCTAAAGTGGTTTCAGGTCGACTTTAATGCCGTGTTGTTCTTAAATGGGAAAAAAAAATGGGCGAAAGAATCTATGTTTTCTTTTTCATTGCTTGTGGATTTTGAATGTCGATGGTGTATTATGTATTACAGAGGACTGGAGTTCTGGGTTCTTATGAGTTTTGAGTTTTAATTTTGTTTATTTTTGGTTTAAACTGGTCTTGTTTTAATCAGAAGCTGAGTTCATTCTGATCCATTTCACAGAAAACTGTGTCATTGTGTTTCTCAAGTAAACGTATCTTGATTTAAGAAACTTTTAGACATGTGCAATGGAAAATAAGACAAAGATACTGAGGAAGATATTCATTTTTTGCAGTGTGATTAAAACAACTTTGAAGTGTGATTTTGGTTTTTTATATGTTTTATAAAAGTTGGGTTATTTGCTTTTTGAAAACGTGTTTTTATGTTTATATGTGTTTATTTTTTTTAGTTGTGGTTATTCCTTTTAGTTTATATATATATTATATATATATATATATATTTATATATATATATATTCAGTATTCAGTTTTATTTTATTTAAAGTCTTAGTAATTTATATTGCATGATTTTTATTATTGTTTTTTAATGATGTCTACATTGTTTTTAGGTTTTAGTTATTTTAGTACTTCAACTAGCTGAAATAAAAATGTAAAAATGTAAAGTTTCTTTTTTAGTATTTTATTTTATATCAGTTCATCTTATTTCAGGTTTTTTTTTATTTTCAGTTGTCATTTTAAACATTTTCTTCTTTCTTCGTAAACATTTACATTTAGTGACCATATTGTGCTCCCTTAAATGTATTCCTTAAATTTATTTTATGTTATTATATTGTGCTCCCTTAAATGTATTGCTTACCTTCATCAATCCTGCAGAAACCCTGTTTTATATCTGATGACAAAATGGATAATCTTCTGACTTTTTACGTAGTAATTCGGTGGGAACAAGAACAGGAAAGTTCACCAAAACAAACTATTAAAGCTGGTTTGTTTGGTTCTGGCCTGTTTTCGTTCTCATTACGTGTGTTTGTGTGTTTCCAGGTGGTCCGCTTGAGAAAGCTAGCGCAACAGATCGCTAACTGTAAGCAGTTTGTGGAGAGATCGTCTTCGCTCATCGCTCAAGCCGATCTGGCTCTGAAAGAGACAGATCACGCTCGGTTCCTGCAGACCGCAAAGAGCATCTCAGAGCGGTGAGCACACAATACATGCCAAAGCCGTACTGTCAGTCTGGAGCCAAACTACAGAAAAGAACAGAAAAACTAGTGCAGTAGTGCTTTTAAATCTAAAAACTACCGGTGTAACTAAACCGATCTCATTCACATTTAACATAAAGCTATACCATCATGCTATCTTAGCATGTCTTAACCAGTGTTGGGGAAAGTTACTTTTAAAAGAAATGTTACAATGTTGCGATACTCCCTTAAAAAAAGGAACTAATTATGTTACTTTGTTACTTTTTATTGAAAGTAATGGGTTATGTTACTTTTGAGTTACTTTGTAAATCTGGGCAGGGCTTCCTTATTTGCTTTTAATATAAAAAAGTTACAAATGTAAAAGCCCTTTCACAACAAAAGTGAAATGAATGAGCCTCAGGTTGAAGGAAATGTAAATTCACGTCTGTACAGTAGAAGAAATTTCAACAGTATTGAGCAATAACTAGAATGTAACACAAATGTGTCATTTTTGCTTAGTATGTTTGATTTGGATCAACGAAGGTAAGTAGCAAAGACATCGGTTAATAAAATGTGATTAAATACATTAATTATTTGTCTTATTTAACATATTTAATTAATGCAGGTTTGTGTAATATTCTGAGTTTGCATTTGACTGTTTTTATTCATTTTGAGGACCACTGAATGTGTTTTTGTGCAGGTGAGATGAGTTAACACATGTTCATATTTAGTCTTGAACTACAGTAAGATCACATTCACACACAACGCTCTGCACTTGCGCACGATTTCTCTCAACATGGCAACACGAGAGCTGTCAGTCAAGACATGAGAAACAAAGTAACTGGCGTTAACTCAGATATTTGCTTCTAAATTAAAAAGCAATGCATTACTTTACCAGTTACTTAAAAAAGGTAATCTGATTACTAACTCACTTTACTTGTAATGCGTTTCCTGGTCTTGAAATATGTTTGGAATCTAATTACAGAGTCTCGATGGCCACGGCATCCTCACAGGTCCTGATCCCAGAGATCAACCTGAATGACACGTTCGATGCGTTCGCACTGGACTTCTCCAGAGAGAAGAAGATGCTGGAGGGTCTGGATTACCTGACAGGTGAGTTCACAATCATTGGCAGCATGCAGCCTTACAGGTTGGTTTAAAATTATTTGGAGGATTGAGGTTGGTTTTGGTTGGTTATTATTGAGGACCATTTTTTTTTATTACAAGTTGCGCTTAAAATATTAGGCAGTTTGATTCTTGAACACTGCGACTTGTTTAATGTATTGTGGTGTGGTTTGTTTGAATTGGTGTTGTGTTTATTTTTTTTATTGAAAATGAATTTAATTTGATTTTTGTATGTAATGCTTGTAAACTGTAAATTTTTAATTTTTTTTAGTTACAAAAAAATACACTGTATGGGTCAAAATTATAGGTTTTTTTCTTTTATGCCAAAAATCATTAGGATATTAAATAAAGATCATGTTCCATGAAGATATTTTGTAAATTTATTATCGTAAATATGTCAAAACTTAATTTTTGATTAGTAATATGCATTGCTAAGAACTTCATTTGAACAACTTTATTTATTATCGTAAATATGTCAAAACTTTTTTTTGCACCCTCAGATTCCAGATTTTCAAATAGTTGTATCTCAGCCAAATATTGTCCTCCTAACAAACCATACATCAATGGAAGCTTATTTATTCAGCTTTCAGATTCTGATACGTATGACTGGTTATTTGTGGTCACATTACTATAACTCTATATGGAGTTAATTTGTGTGGAAGGGAGCAGCGATGTTGTCAGAGTACTGGTCACATTACTATGGATCTGTGTTGTTTTATGTGTAGTGGGGAGGATCTTTTGTCAGATCCTGAAGTCAGAGCTCCTGGTGAAGCAAATATGTTTTTCTGCTTTTTATCTCTGCGTCGCGGCAGACGGCCGGCTTGAGGGAGTCATCAAACACACAGTCTGCTCTATTTCTCTGCCAACTGCTCACTGATGTTAAGTTAAATCACTTCATGCTAATAATAGTAACGTCATCCGCGTTTTTGCCATATGTTTGCTCTTTAAGGCATGAAACATTTTATGCAAAGACAAGAACGCAAAGGATTCTAGCTATCTAAGCTCTATTTTATGTTGAGTAAACAGTAATGCAATATAATTCACATTATGATATATAATACTTTTTAGCTGTTTTGCATTGTTTTTTGTTTTAGTAAAATATATTATATTAGTATCTTAAAAATGAATAATTCATTAATTATATAGTAAATAATAACATAACATGCATGTGTGTGCGTATTTATATATGCATAATAAATATACACAGTACACATACATTTATTATGTAAACAAAAACTTTTATTTTGGATGCGATTAATCGTTTGACAGCAAGAGAAAGAGAGTTAATTTTGAGTTTTTGATTGTTATTTTTAGATTTTATTTTCATTGTAATTTTACTTAAACATTTAGTAATTTTGTTGTATTTTTTGTCACTTTTTAGCAGTGTGTATATATATATATATATTATTTTTTAGCAGTGTGTATATATATATATATATAATATTATTATTTTTTTTTTTCAGTTTTAGGTATTTTAGTACGTCAAGTTAAACTAAATTTAAAGGAGAAATATTATAAAAAATTTGATTTTATTTCAGTTTACATTTATTAAATATCAAGAAACGAAAACGTTTTTAATGTTTTTTATTTCAGTTTCAGTTTTACAATTCATTTCATCTATATAATCATAAATGAATTATTTATTCGTTTGTTCGTTCGTTCGTTCATTCTTCTATTTTGCTCAGAATAATCTATATATTAACGGAAGAGGCTGTGTTTTATTTTGCTTTTGCATTTATGCAGTAAAAGCAAATACAAAAGAAGCACGTTTCAGGTTCTCAGTGCTGCTGCGAGGGCAAAAGTGTGAGAAACATTAACATAAACCATCATCTTCTACAGTATATTTTCCATTTTCGGGTCAAACGCTTTGATGATCATGAAGTGAGATCTTAGAAACACTGTACTGTAGCTAGTAATGACATCCAGTGTAACGGCACAGACGTGTGTTTATTTCCACCACATCACATCACAGGTTGCAGGAAGTTTGCACAACACTTGGACATTTGCAGTGCATTAGCTTCGGCGTCTGTGTTTCTGGCCTTTTGCATGCAGTGTTTGAGTGTATACTGCACATGTGTGAGCTAGATGTTTTGTGCCACAGCTCCGAATGCTCCCACTATCCGCGAGGAGCTGTGCACGGCGTCTCACGACACCATCAGCGTTCACTGGACATCAGAGGATGAGTTCAGCGTGGTCTCGTACGAGCTGCAGTACAGCATCTCCACCGGCCAGACCAACGTCGTCAGTAAGTGACCGCTCCAGAGGACCTCTGTACAACACAGACACACCACATCCAGGCAGACTCACCAGATATCTGTCTAATATTTTCATCTAATATTATGTATTTCAGCTTGTTGTGTTCCTTTTATTTTATTTTATTTTATTTTATTTTATTTTATTTTATTTTATTTTATTTTATTTTATTTTATTTTATTTTATTTTATTCCAGCTTTATTTTAATTTATTTTTAATAGATTATTTTTTTTCTTTATGTTTAGTGACTTTGACCTTTATTTTTTTTTACATTATTATAAAATATTTTGATTTTTACACTAATTCAATGACTCACCCTCATGTCGTTCCAAACCCGTGAGACCTCCGTTCATCTTTGGGAACACAGTATAAGATATTTAGATTTAGTCCGAGAGCTTTCTGTCCCTCCATTGAGAATGTATGTACGGTATACTGTCCACGTCCAGAAAGGTAATAAAAACATCTTCAAAGTAGTCCGTGTGACATCAGAGGGTCCGTTAGAATATATTGAAGAATCGAAAATACATTTTGGTAAAAAAAAAAAAAAAAAAAAAAAACGAAAAAATAACAAAAATTATGACTTTATTCATCATTGACTTCTCTCCCGGGTCTGTTATGAGCACGTTCACAGCACATCCGGTTCGCGAGAACGAATCACTCGATGTAACCGGATCTTCTTTTTTCACCAAATCGAACTGAATCGTTTGAAACGGTTCGCGTCAACAATAAGCATTAATCCACAAATGACTTAAGCTGTTACTTTTTTAACATGGCTGACACTCCCTCTGAGTTCAAATATAAACCATTATCCCGGAGTAATTCATTTACTCAAACAGTAAACTGACTGAACCGAGCCAGATAACAAACGAAACCATTGACTCGTTCTCAGGTCAAGAACCGGTTGCATCGGTTTTCGGATCACCGGTAGTGATGGGAAGTTCTGTTCTTTCTCTCCGCGAACCGTTTCTTTCAGACAGTTTGATTCAAAATAAACCGGTTTGCTGAAAACGGTGTTTCACCAGTTCTTTTGCGCTCGACGTAATGACTTCATTGGCGATGATTGCCCTTGATTGAAGCCTTCCGGTTTACCCGCGCTCATAACATTAGCACAGAATCAGTTCAGAATCAATCACCAAAAGAACCAGTTATGTTGTCAGTCTGCTTCACGCATGCGCAGTATCATCAGCTCCTCGTTTTCGAACCGGACGCGTCCGACAGAAACGGTTCTTTGACTCGAGAACGAGTCAATGTTTCGTTTGTTATCTGGCTCGGTTCAGTCAGTGTACTGTTTTGAGTAAATGAATTACTCCGGGATATTGGTTTATTGAACTCAGAGGGAGTGTCAGCCATGTTAAAAAAGTTAACAGCTTAAGTCATTTGTGGATTAATGCTTTATTGTTGACGCGATGAACCGTTTGCAAAACGATTCAGTTCGATTTGGTGAACGGGTTCAAGAAGATCCGGTTACATCGAGTGATTCGCGCTCATAACAGACCCGGGAGAGAAGTCAATGCTGAATAAAGTCGTAGTTTTTTGATATTCGGTTCACCAAAATGTATTTTCGATGCTTCAAAAAATTCTAACGGACCCTCTGATGTCACATGGACTACTTTGAAGATGTTTTTATTACCTTTCTGGACGTGGACAGTATACCGTACATACATTCTCAATGGAGGGAATTTTATTTTATTTTACATTTTTTATTTCAGTTAATTAATTAAATAGATTTTTAATAATATTAGAAGGTTGTTGTTTTTTTATGTTTAGTGAATTTGACCTAAATTATTTAGGATTTCCTGGATGGATGAATGAATATTTAACATTTATTTATTAATTTTAGTTCTTAAACTTCATTCAGTTCATGTTTTTTTTTAATCAAGTTGAAGTTTTTCATCAAATATTTTTTTAAATATTTTTTATTTTATTTTATTTCAGCCTTTATATCAACTTTATTTCAATCAATTAATTAAACAATTTTTTAATAGTTTTAGTAGTTTATTTTTACGTTTAATGACTTTGACCTCATTATTATTTAGGATTTCCTGGATTTAACTTTTTTATTTCTGATTAGTTTGATTAACTCAAGCATATTTAATTTTATGTTTTTCATTAAATGTTGTTATTTTTATTATTCATTTTATTTTATTTTATTTTACTTTATTATTTTTATTTTTAGCTTTATTTCAGTTTTATAACGTAGTCAGCAAACAAACCGAGCCGAAACTGGGTCCAGATGACCGTCTGTCAAACACAGGCGACCGTATCCATCTGTAATGTCATTATGTGCAAAACGAGAAATCGAATCAACCCTCGCTGTGGTTTTATTGGGAATCCAGCACTTTATAAAGCGCTGCTGGGGCCGGGATGGTATTACGAGACGAAAGCAAACACAATCCAGCCAGAAATCCCTGAAAATGTGTGTTTGGGTTCAGTGTGAGCGTAGATGTTGGATTAGAGCAGATTATACTGCAGGACTGAGTGAAGATCAGACGCCGAGCGCTTTCTGAGTCAATCAGGTCACAGTGTACTTAAAGCACAATGCAGATCTGAAGACACCGCTGTCCAGTCATGCATTTCAGTGCAATTCAATTACATCTTCAGATTGCAAGAATGAATGCCAAACAACACTTATTTACAATTTTATTTGCAACTTTAGTTGCATTAATTGCAATGTGCAACTTATTTTTTTGTTATATTTTCACAATTTTTCTGCAAAACTGAGGGGGGACATTAGCTAATATGCAATTAACACAATACTGAATATTATATATATAATATTTGCTAGTCATCATAATGCCTGATTTCACCAGCTGATTTAAATTAAATTTGTAAAATTATATTAAAATAAAAAAAAGACAATAGACAATAATGTAACAAATTGTCAAAATTGTCTAAAAAAAAAAGCACCTGCGTAAAACACAGTTCTGTATTTTCAGAAAGCAAGAATTATAAGTATTTCTATGCTGGTGTCTGCAGCATATTCAGTCATTTTGATTTGTAAAAATCAGAAACAAGTTTCATAAAGAAGCAAGTGGAATGTTTTTTATATAATTTTTATATTATAAAATATTTTTGTTTTATTTAATTTTTTAGCTTTATTTCAGTTAATTCAATTCATTCGGATGCTTCATTCATTTGTTTTATTTGTTTTAGTTAGATACATTTTATTATTTTAAAACATATTTGCAGTTTTAATCATTTTATTTTTAATTGTTTTATTTTATTAATTAATTAATTTATTTTTCATTTTACACCAGGATTTCGCAAGGCTTTTAGGTCTGAAATTATTTTTTAAACTTCATTTTAGTATCATTTTTCTAATGAATTATTTTATTTTTTAACTAAAATTTATTCTTTAATATTTATTTTCAAAAATGGCACATGCCATAATTTGTAATAGTTGGATAAAAGCTATTGTACACATGGTCACAGTGAGCTTTTCTTGTTTAGACAATATATTGCCATCTCCAGTAGAAATGTGTGTGATGTTTCAGAGATTGTGTTAAACGTGCGTGACGTTTCAGGTCTGTGTAACTCGATGGACAGCTGGATGATCGTGCCCAACATTAAGCAGAATCACTACACGGTCCACGGCCTGCAGAGCGGAACCAAGTACATCTTCATGGTGAAGGCCATGAATCAGGCTGGGAGCCGCAGCAGCCCTCCGGCCAAACTCAAGACCAACAGTGAGTTACTTCTACACTTACTGCAATTATTATTGTTATTAATTAGCTTTTATTTCAGTTTCATTTTTATATTAATTTATATTTTAAATTTGAGTAATTTTGTGTTTTTGTCTTTTTTATATATTTAGCTTGAATTTTATTCAATTTGAGTTTTATTATTTTTAGTACTTAAACATATTTCAGCTCAATTAGTTGCTAAGGCAACATTTGTCATTTTCATTTTTTTAAGTTTAGTTTTTTTCATCTAATTTTTTTTTTTTTTTTTAGCTTATACTACTTTTTATTTAATTTCTATTTTATTTCAGCTTAACTTCGATTAAGTAATTCAGTTAGTTTTTTTATAATTTTAATAGTTTTTTTCTTTATGTTTAGTGACTTTGACCTTTTTTTCAGTTTTAGTTTTACTACAACTTGAACATATTTCAATTCAGTTTGTTGTCATGGCAACATTTCTAATTTTCATTTAAGATTTTTAAGTTTAGGTTTGTTATCTAATATTTATTTTTCCATTTTATTTATTTTTTATTTTATTTTAGCTTCTTATACTACTTTTTATTTAATTTCTATTTTATTTCAGCTTAACTTCAATTAAGTAATTCAATTAACTTTTTATAGTTTTAGTAGTTTTTTCCCCTTTATGTTTAGTGACTGATCGTTTTTATTTCATTTTCAGTTTTACTTCAACTTCAGTTCAGTTTGTTGCCATGGCAACATTTTTAATTTTTTTTTTTAAGATTTTTAAGTTTAGGTCTGTCATCTAATATTTCATTTCATTTCATTTGTTGATGTTTCAGCTTTATTATAATTACTTCCTTCCACTAATTTTTAATAGTTTTCGTTTTGTTCTTCATGTTTAGTGTCTTTGACCTCATAGTAAAATGATTTAGAATATCGTGGATGAATTATTTATTTTTATTACTTTAACTTAAATTTGTACTTCAGTTGAGTTAGATGCTGTGGCGACATTTCTGACTTCCATTTTATTTCTAAATCTGTTTTATTTTATTTTCATTTATTTCAGCTTTATTTATTTATAGATGGTTGTGGCAGTCCTTTCTCTGTTTAATTGACTCACGGTGACCGCTGCAGGGTTCTGGCTGTGAGTCTCTGTCTGATTGTTTGTGAATGGCAGGTCAGCCGTTTAAGCTCGACCCAAAGTCGGCCCACAGGAAGCTGAAGGTGTCCCATGACAGTCTGACGGTGGAGCGGGACGAAGCCTCGTCCATGAAGAGCCACGCTCAGGACCGCTTCGGCAGCACGGGGAACTACGGCGTGACGGGGAACGTGTTCATCGACAGCGGCAGGCACTACTGGGAGATTCTGATCGGAGGAAGCACATGGTAAACACACACATCTGAGCCATTCTGTTAAACACACTGGTGTAGTTTTCTTCTTGTGACCAAACACCATCATACACTGGATATGACAATATATTGGAATAGAACCAGAGTTATTTTAGTATTAACAATATATTATTATATGATTTATTACTATTTTGAATTAGCTTTTGCGTGTTTTTAATTTCTTTTTTTTTTTTTTTTAAGAAAATTTTATGCGTTTTTTGCTTTTTTAGATATTTATATTTAGGTTCAAAATTATTTTATTTCAGTTTTAGTTGTAGTAATTTTATTAATTAATATTTTAGTATTTATATTTTATTTTATTTCATCATATTGAATTAATTTTTATCTCAGAGTTTGAGTAATTGTAGTACTTCAGCTTATTTCAAGGAAACAGTCCTATTCAGACAGTAATTGTTTCTCATGTGGATGTCTGTAAAAATAAATTTGATGATAAAACTCATGGATTGGGATGGCGATTTATTCATCTATTTTATTTTATTTTTTATTTATGTATTTTTTTATTCATTTTTATTTCTACTTTAGTCATTTTAGTACTTCAACTTTAATATGATTTATTTCAGTTAGTTGCCAAGGCACGTTCTAAAAGTTTAAGTTCTTCATCTAATATTTATGTTTTATTTTATATTACCTTTATTTCAAACATCGGAAATTGTTTTAATTAACAAAAAGAACACTAAATAAAGTACAACAGTCCGTTTCTGAAGTTAAAATCCCCTTTAGTCTCCACAAATATTTGATTTTTAATCATAATCATAATATATAAATAATAATATTGTCTGCACCTTTAATGATAATTTGTGACCCTGGAGCACAAAAGCAGTCTTAAGTCTCTGGGGTATATTTGTAGCAGTAGCCAAAAAAATTAAGTATGGGTCAAAATTATTATTTTTTTTTTTTTATGCCAAAAATCATTAGGATATTAAGGTAAAGATCATGTTCCATGAAGATATTTAGTAAAATTTCCTAATATAAATATATCAAAACTTCATTTTGATGAGTAATATGCATTGCTAAGAACTTCATTTGGACAACTTTAAAGATGATTTTCTCAATATTTAGATTTTTCTTCACCCTCAGATTCCAGATTTTCAAATAGTTGTATCTCAGCCAAATATTGTCCTCCTAACAAACCATAAATCAACGGAAGCTTATTTATAAATCTTAATTTAAAAAAAAAAGAAAAGAAAAGAAAAAAAAGACACTTATGATTGGTTTTGTGGTCCAGGATCACATATAGTATATAAACCTCATGATGTAAAACATCTACTTGTGCTGGTATAAATCTGAACATTTTGCAATAAATTTAAACTATATTTTTACGCTAAGTAGTCATTGACTATGAGTATTACAAATCACAATATATAATATACAATATATAAAACAGTTTCAACACTGATAATAATCAGAAATGTTTCTTGAGCAGCAAATCATCATCTTAGAATGATTTCTGAAGATCATGTGATGCTGAAGACTGGAGGAATGATGCTGAAAATTCAGCAGTGCATCACAGGAATAAATTACACTTTAACAGATAGAAACATAGAAAACAGCTATTTTAAATCATAATAATATTTCACAATTTTTGCTGTATTTTTGATCAAATAAAAACCTCTTTGGTGAATGTTTAAACAGTCATGTAAATGTAGATGCATTCTCTCTAATTCGTTCTAGGTTTGCTATCGGGATCGCCTACAAATCGGCTCCCAAACACGGCTGGGTCGGGAAGGACTCGGCATCATGGGTACTGAGCCGCTGCAACACCTCGTGGGCCGTGCGTCACAACAGTAAGGAGTTCCCCATCGAGCCGTCTCCTCACATGCGGCGTCTGGGCGTCCTGCTCGACTACGACTCCGGCTCTCTGGCGTTTTACGACGCCGCTGGAACGCAGCACCTGTACACCTTCGACATCGCCTTCTCTCAGCCCATCTGTCCCGTCTTCAGCGTGTGGAACAAGTGCTTGACCGTCCTCACGGGGCTCCCCATCCCAGACCACTTAGAGATCAGCGACCCGCGCGACTGAACGCTCCTCCTGTACACCCGCTGATCAGAGCAAGAGTTCTGACCAAAACTAAAATTAGTTGAACATGTGCTCACTCTCAGGTCATCCGAGCTGTTGATGAGTTTGTTTATTCATCAGGTTTGGAGAAATGTAGCACTGTATCAGTGTCTCATCAATGGATGCTCTGCAGTGAATGGGTGCCGTCAGAATGAGAGTCCAAACAACTGATAAAAACATCACAATAATCCACAGCACTCCAGTCCATAAAGTAATGTCTTGTGAGGCCAAAAGCTAAAAAACAAATAGTTTTTAACAATAATACATTGACTCTATAATAACACTTCCTCCAGTGAAAAAGTGCATCTGTTGTCTCTCAGATCTAAATAATGAAGAATATTTTTTTTTTGGTGTTTTTTAAACGCTGCTTGATCTGTGCAGATTTCTCTTGTTTTTCACAAGAGAACATTTTTTCTGTGGGGGGTGTTTTTTTTGATTATTACTATTTTGAACAAGTGTCTATTTTTATTTTTTCAGTTTTAATTTTTATATTTAAATTTTTAGTTTCTTCTCCCCAACTTTCTTATATGCTTTTGTAATTTTTATTGTTTTATATATATATATATATATTTTTATAATTTTTTTTTTCTTCTGTTTAGCTTTTTTATAAAATAATAAAATGTATTTCCATTTTAGTTTTAGTAATTTTAGCACTTAACTTAAACTTATTTCAGTTGATTACCAAGGCAGCATTTCTAATTTATTTTATTTTTTAAGCTTAAAAAAACTTTTTTTTTCTTTCAAATTTTATTAATATCAATATTTTATTTTTATTTCATCATATTTCAGTTTTTTTTTTTTTCAGTTTTAGTCATTGAAGAACTGTAAATTAAACATTTAAGTCAGCATTTCCAATTTTTTATTTACATTTTTTTTTTTTTTTTTTTTTTTTTTTTTTTTTTTTTTTTATTTCTTCATATAATACTACAGGACATTTTATTTCAGCATCATTTTAATTAACAAAAATGGTTTTAGGTAACAATAACATCACCAACTGGAGCACAACAATCATTTCCCTGAAGTTAAAATCCCATTAACAGTATTCATAAAGAATTTTAAATTATGGATTATGGAGTCATATTTTGGCTGGAAGAAAATTTGAAGTTAAAATCATCTTAATGCTGGATTTGTTTCGGTTTGTGTCTTCTCCAGATGTTAACTGATGGACTGGAGTGGTGTTGATTACTTGTGGATTTTTGTGCTGTTTTATCAGCTGTTTGGACTCTCATTCTGACGGCACCCATTCACTGCAGAGCATCCATTGGTGAGACACTGATGCAGTGCTACATTTCTACAAACCTGATGAAGAAACAAACTCATCTAAATCTCAGAAAACCTGAGGACGAGGACACATGCAGCATATTTTTGGCTGAACTATTCCAGCATAAAAAAATAAAAAATAAATAAATAAAAAACGGAGTTGTGTCTCTCCTGACCGCTTGTTAACATCAGGTGCTCTATAAACCTGCAGAACTGGACCAAACTTGTAGAAAAAGTCCATAATAATGTTCCCGGTTTCACTAACAGATCGTATACTGTACATTGCTTCACCTACATTCCATAATTAAGCACCTTGAATCCTAATAGTTGATGATTATTTATGACCCTTCTGTCTCGTGCACCTCGAGTCACTTTATTTACTCATCTTTAGGGTTTTACTATGACTTTAAGATCGTGTTCAAACACCAGAATCATCACCTGTAGTTACATGAACTCAACAGTCACATGATCTACTGTCGTTCTTCCTCAATATTATCATCAGACGCTCCTGTCTGCTCCTGTGCTCCACTATTAGACCGGTGCTCTTCTTCACGTCCTCAAACTTGTACTGTGTTCGCAATGGAATACTAGCTTTCTGCATACTGCATACTGCGCAGTATACTTACTTTGAGTAGAATATCAGCATATTAGAATGATTTCTGAAGATCATGTGACACTGAAGAGTGGAGTAATGATGCTGAAAATACAGCTGCGGATCACAGAAATACATTACAGTTTAGTATACATCTAGTATACTTCAGAAACAGTATGAGTAGTATGCCATTCCGAACACAGCCATATATTGTACGTGCACTTTTCCTAAGTATCTGACCTTCTACCCTGTCATTTTTTTGCAAGAAAGCTGTGACGTTTAATTTGATGAATTTAATTTTCAGGATGTTTTTGGTCTCCCTGCTCATCATGTGACATGGAAGGAGAAATGCCAAAGTATGGATATATCCTGAAGTGAATTTATGTAACTTCGATCTGATTCTCAGGATGTTTTCATCGTCACACTGAGGTTCGGTTCGACCGACCAAAAGTACAAAGGGATGTTAGTTTAAAAAAAAAAAAAAGGTTTCTGTCACAATCAGTTAAAGGAAAGGCTTTTGTTAGAAATCTCTTGTATGTGTTGCAGATCGAGTAGCACCTACTGCACTTTATGCATGAGTTTGGTTTGAGTCACTGTTTAGATTAAAACTTCAAATTTGCCCTTTTCTGGAAAATGCTTTTTAAACCTGTTTCAATGTACAGTGTTACAGTTATATTTTGTATTCAGAATATGTTTTTTTTCTGAATAAAAAAAAAAGAAGTGAATTATGTCCTGCCCTGAAATAATAAAATTGCGTGTCCCATTTCCGTTGTGAATGCTTGTCTCTAAATATGATACATACAATGATTCTCCAAAATATTCAGACACTTGTAGTGCATGGTGGAAGATTAAAATATTAATTAGGAGCAAAGGCAAATAAAAATTAAATGCAGTTTAAAGCTTTTACAGTAGCAGTTCCAGACCTAAATCAAAAGTGTGTATGTGTGTATTTATCACGTTATGGGGATAAATGTCCCCACAAAGATTAAATTTTGACCTTGTGGGGACATTTTTTAGGTCCCCATGAGGAAACAAGCTTATACATCATACATAATGAAGTTTTATACAGTATAAAAGAAAATACAGTTTGTACAGTATAAAAACCATTAGGCCTATGGAGAGTCCCCATAAAAGAATTTTTTCGACGTGTGTGTGTGTGTGTGTGTGTGTGTGTGTGTGTGTGTGTAGGGCTTTGTGGTCGTGACGTCATTTAAAAGTAAAATAAATAGCACAGTTAGACTGTATATAGAAAAACAAAACTAATACTCATAAAACTCATTAGTTTGAGTTTCTTTACAAAATGTCTCTATTTATTTTAGTTGTGTTTACATTTTAATGTATGTATAAAATTTAATGCAGTCTGTTTGAGTTTTTTTATTATTATTATTATTATCTGTGTCGTAAAGTGAAAGCGCTCTTCGTTGATTGGTTGTCTGCTCCCTGACTCCGCCCAACCCGGAAGAAGCTCCGTTTAGGTGACGTCGCATGTTGTTGTCCATGATGGCGTCGTCCACAGAGCAGAGTCTCCTGGAGCTGTCTGATAAGGAAACTCGGGAGAAGCTGTCTCACTGGGACCGTCGCGGGGATCCGATGGCTCCGTTAACGGAGAAACAGACGGACTCGGTGCTCGAGATGCGCGCAGCCGCAGAAGTCACGCCTCTCCCAGCGGAGGTGAGTGCAGTGTAGCTAGTGTCAGCTAACAGCACGAACACACTCCTCTCATCTCTACACACTCGCTGCGGAGTCACACTTCTGCTCTGTAGTGTGCACTAGGAAGAGCACTCGGTCTGTTCTGACCTCGTCTGGCTGGTTTGGTTTGGTGAGGTGAGGTCAGTGTGTGGAAGTGTGCCACGTATGTTCAGTATGCAAATGAGTCAGTTTAGCGAAACAAAACTTGCGTTTCACTTTTCACAATAATTAATAATGCTAGTTTAACCAGGGGTCTGCAGACGTCTTGGCCAGCAGGACTCCTGTGGCTTTCAAACAGAGTAAAAATATAAATTACAATAATGATAATACGAATAAGATTAAAATAAATCAATTCGATTAATATACAATACAACATAAAATAACTCTTAACAGTTTACAGTACTATATTAAGTTGAAAAACGTAGCATATTTGGGGATCTAAATGATTTAACTGAAATATTAAATCATGTTGAGAATTTCTAGGACCTGGGGAAAAGTTTGGAGGAAAAACAGGGCAAAAAGATTGATCTAAATACATAAATTCAATTGATTAAAATAATAAATGGATATTAAAAATTAAATAATAAATCAGTACAGTACTGAATAGAAAAGAAATACACATTTATAACATGTTTTGTTTTCTTTTTTCAAAGTATACATTGTTTCTTTGCACATGAAAATATTGTAAAATATATCACCTTTTATGTTTTATGGTCACACAAGGATGATCATATCTGGAGATCAAATTGAAAACACCTGATCTAAAAGATTTGACAGATACTGAGTAAAAATCAGTGTGTGTTTGCTTCTGAAATATGCTGTTCTCCTTACCGCTTTTTAATAATTCTCGGAATGAAACTTCGTTTTGTCAAATAAGTTGTTTTGAAAGCATGCTTTAAAATAAATGACACCTGGTGCGCACCGTGTCGAATCATCCTAATTTTTGATTTTGCTGATATTTTTTCTGAAGAAAGACAGATATGTATAACAACGAAAGCCAAAATATTAAATGTCATGGATGAATATTTACTAAGTTATCCACTATTGTGTAGAGGGGGGCCAAAATGCCAATTTTCAGCTGAGATTCAGAGCCTAATTACGGGGGGGTAAAATGACTTCAGAAAGATGGCAGCATCATTATGTTATTTTCACACAGAGATTAATAGCTGTATTAGTAAAATCTGTTGACTTCAGCAATCTTTGTTGCATTGTGTGCCAATGGTGACCATTCAAATATAGAGAGAGAGCACGTTTCAAGTTTTTTCTTCAAAGTTTGCATGCCTGTAACTCAAGAAGTATTAAAGATATCTTAATGTCCTTTTAGATATTGGGTCTTAACAAACTTTTCTTATTTTTATTTTGGTTTTTAAGTCTTTATTTTTAAGGGTTTATGTGGTTTTGGTGTTTTTGGTTTTTTAAAGTGGTTAAAGTGTTTATATTTTGAGTGTTTTAAGTGCAAATGTGGGTCGGTTTGCAAAAATATGATGCTTCTTTTCTTTTAAAGAACAAATAATGTTGAAACTAGAGATGTATCTCGTTTACTTCTGTAACTTTCCAAGTGCCGTAAATATTTCTTCAGAAAAAAAAAATATTAGCAAAATTAAAAATTAGAGCCGGGGAACTCTTGAGTAGGGTTGCAAAGGGGTGGAAAATTTCCAAAAATCCCAGGAAAGTTTCCAAAATTTCTGGAATGTTTCAGAAATTTGCTAGAAATTTTCCATACATCGTTGTTTAATCAGCATTCAGAAGCATTTCAGACATCTGCACTTCTATCACTTTCTCACAAACTCAGTTTAGGGATCATTCGGTCCGTTGCAGCAGGCGTTTCTCACTCTTGATCGCTCGCGTTTGGTGTTTTGGGAGGGCGTGAGATAGTGATGCTGCTCTGAATGTGTCCTCAGCTGCCCATCGAGGACATCTGCAGCCTGGCGTCTCGCTCCCTGCGCTCCACGTTCACAGCGACTCTGCCCGAGTCCACGGAGGAGGTGCTCCTGCAGGGCTTTCAGATGCTGGAGCTGGAGAACGAGCGGATCCAGACGGCTCAGCAGGTCAGACACACACACAGTTATCATCCTTCCCTCAGAAATAAAGTCCAGTTCTGAATCAGTACAGGCAGGCATTCTGTTTCAGTGCATTAATCACATACTCTAGTCTGTACTGACAAACTAATGTTCAAGTCAGATTAATTTCTATAGTGCATTGTACAGAACAGATTCACACTAGTCAGAAACAGGAGGATAACTTCATCAAATATGAGACCAATTAAAGCAGCTCTAATAATAGCTTACTAATAGATTACTAACACACTGTTCTTACTATTTCTGCGTGATGTATTCTGTATGATATACACATTGCTTCATTAACCGCCAAAATTAAGACATTTTACTCAAAATGTAATTATGGGGGGAAATGGTATTGCTGCTTATATGCTTTACACGAAAACATAGCCAGGTTAAATTGAACCCCTAAAGTCTGCATACAAATGTTATTTTAAATGCATGTTATTAAACGTATTGTGAATAATGCATCATTGGTTCATTTTTTATTTTTTGACCATGTGATTTTTTTAATCAAACTGTCTTTATTTTGAGATCTTCAGATGCCTCGTTTTTTTAAATACCACACCCTCATGGCTGACAAAAATCATAATTGTCCCGTGAAATTGTAATCGCGATTATTAATGACTATTATCACAATCTTCATTGACTGATGTTTTGAATAGCTTTATACCATTGTTTGAAGAAACTGCGTGCCATATTTTTATATAAATATGAACAAGCTGAAAGCACTCTTCCTGAAAAACTTTTATTGCTTTTCTGTAGCATTCAGCCTCAAATGTCCACTTAAACATTGGTTTGGTTTCTGTATAAAAAATGTAAATATGCGTGGTATTATTAATGTTATACTAAAGCTAAAAGTAAAACCATGGACAAAAAAAACCCTTAAGAAAAATGAATTGTATGTATTTTTGTGATTCATTGCTGCCAAAAGTTTTGACATTTTACTAAAAATGAAAAAAAAAAAAAAAGTTTTAATTTTCTGGGATTGTAGCCTTATATGATAAGATTGTTTAATATCAATGGGGCTGTCACCGATCAAGGAATAATGCTCAGTTCGTTACCTGGTATTAAAAAAAAAATTGTAGGGAAGTAAAGTGATTAATTATTACACACTTTTAATGAATAAAAGTCTTCACAGACTCTGTAGTTTGTTTGTTTTTGCATCTGTTGTGCACAAGATGAATGCCATCATCATCATCATCACATGACTGATGACATCATCTGTCTGTCAGTTTTTTTCCTGGTTCTCGAAGCTGCAGGTTCAGATGGATCAGGATGAAGCTTCAAAGTACAGGTGTGTGTTCATGTTCTGACCCTGGAGCACAAAACCAGTCATAAGGGTCAATATTTGGAAATGTATGAGATTTATACATTATCTGAAAGCTGAATACAAAAGCTTTCCATTGATGTATGGTTTGTTAGGATCAGACAATATTTGAGATAAACTATTTTGAAAATCTGGAATCTGAGGGAGCAAAAAAAAAAATCTAAATACTGAGAAAATTTGCCTTTAAAGTTGTTTAAATGAAGTTTTTAGCAATGCATATTACTAATCAAAAATTAAGTTTTGATATATTTATGGTAGGAAATTTACAAAATATCTTCATGGAACACAATCTTTACCTAATATCCTAATGATTTTTGGCATAAAAGAAAAATCTATAATTTTGACCCATACAGTGTATTGTTGGCTCTTGCTACTGTGCTACTTGACTGCTTTTGTGCTCCAGGCTCACATTTGATTAAGAAATGCTTGCATGATGATATAATATATGAGAATTTCTCATTGTGCATACGTCATTGTGAGTTTATTAAGATTGTGTCCTTGTATCAGCAAAAAATGATTGTGATTATTCTTATGGGTGTTTATAACAAAGGCATTATTGACCCAAAAGCGGATGTTTGATCAGAATAATTGCGCTTTCCTCCGCAGGAAGACCCGGGATGTTCTGAGCGGCTGTCAGGAGCAGTGTGACTCCATCCTGAACGACGTGAACGCTGCGCTGGAGCACCTGGACTCTCTGCAGAAGCAGTACCTCTTTGTGTCCACTAAAACTGGAACGCTTCATGAGGGATGGGATGAGATCATGTAGTGGAGGGTCTGGTGTTATGTTTTTTCTTTACCAGGATATTTCCGTGATCAAAAATGCTGTAAAATTGTGAAATATTATTACAATGCAAAAGAACTGTTTTCTATGTGAATATCTGTTAAAATTTTATTTATTCTTGTGATCAAAGCTGAATTTTCAGCAGTCTTCAGTGTCACATGATCTTCAGAAATCATTCTAATATGCTGATTCGCTGCTCAAGAAACATTTCTGATTATTATCAATGTTGTGCTGACGAATATTTGTATGGAAACCACGATTCACTAACATTTAAAGGTTTCTGTGAATGCTGAAAAATATAATGTATCAGTTTCCACATCATGTGACACTGAAGACTGGAGTAATGATGCTGAAAATACAGCTTTGATCACAGGAATAAATTACAGTTTAACAGATAATCACGTAGAAAACAGTTACTTTAAATTCTAATAATATTTGAAAAATTTTACTGTATAGTAAATCAAATAAATACATCAAAACAGACGTCTTTTTTTTTTAAACATTAAAAAAAATCATAGAAACTTTATTGTCATTATGATAATATAATGTAATTCCAGGAGTGTTGATGTTGATAAATGATGTGTATTTGTCTTCTCTCTCTCTTCTGGACAGTCAGAGCTGGTGGATCTGGCTGAGAGCATCCAAGAGAAGCTCTCATATTTTAATGAACTGGAAAACATAAACACGGTGATGCTCTGCTGCTGTTTTTCCACAATGTGTTGATCATGCGTTTATTGTGTGTTTATGCATGGGTTTTATCTCTCCTGCAGAAACTGAACTCGCTGACATTGTCAGTGAACAGCGAGGGATTCATCCCGATGCTTTCCAAACTAGACGAATGCATAGAATACGTCTCATCACACGTGAGCCAAACGCTTGCTACAGTGTTGCAGTATTCTGCTCTTGTGTTCCAATAGAATCTTCCAATCTTTCACTCATGCGTTATCCTCGTATTTCTTTCCTTCAGCCGAGTTTTAAAGACTACCCAGTGTATCTGTCCAAATTCAAGCAGTGTCTGTCCAGAGCCATGCTCCTCATCAAGAGCCACACGGTCAGCACCCTGCAGAACCTCACGGCTCAGCTCACCAAAAGGGTGCGTTTAATATGAACTACAGCCTGGCTGATGATTAGATCACAGATGATTGTATCATTTCCTGTGTGTTTATTGAATATGTTCCGAGCAGGACCCGCTGGGCGCTCCGAACGCAGACAACGCCTTCACTCTCTATTATGTGAAGTTCAGAGCAGCGGCACCCAAAGTTCGGGTGAGACTTGTGTGCAAACACTCAGATTGTTTGATTTGGCTCTTTTATAATTCCATTTTTATTTTTTTAATGTGATGATTTTTTGTTTTTGTTTCAGAGGCTCATTGAACAAGTTGAACAGCGGTCCAACAAAATCCCAGAGTGAGTGATGGAGAACGTTTTGATTTATTTTTTAATAATTCTCATTTCTATGCACATGCATTCCAGATGTCTGAGACCTTATTTATTTAATATATATATATATATATATATATAGATATATATATATATATATATATATAATATATATATATATATATATATTTTTTTTTTTTTTTTTTTTTTTTTTTACACATAACATCACATAACAAAATTAAAATCACAAATGTTGCCATGTATTTATGTATTTATTTATGTATTGATTTATTGATTAATTGATTGTTTGATTGATTGATCCTTTACAGGAAATTACATATTACTGGTTTTAATTTTAGTTTCAGTCTTAGTGAGTAAAGAAACTCATTTCAGGTTAAAGAAAGAAGTTTTCATTTACTCCTGTTTTATTCTGACCCGAAATTATTTTCTTTACTCCATGAAACACAACATGTTTGACAGAATAATATTTATTTATTAGTTTATTTTTGTTTATTTATTTTTTTTGTTTTATTTGTTATATATTCATAATTTATTTTATTATTTTTTATTTTATTTTTTAGTTTGTTTGTATCTATTTATTTTTACATTTTGTTCACTTACGTATGTATTGTATTTATTTTATGTAATTAAATTTATTTTATTCATTTATATTTTTATATGTATATTTTTATTTATTAAAGATATATATAATATATCTATATATATATATATATATATATATTTATTTATTATACGCTTTTATTTTATGTAATTTATTTTCATTTATTCAATATATATATTTTCATTTATTTCATTTATTTTTATGTTTATTTATTTATTTGTGGGTTTTAATTAGTCCTGAATCACTCTGCTTGGTGTGTGTCAGGTACCAGCAGCTGCTGGATGAGATTCATCAGTGTTATCTGGAGCAGAGGGAAGTTCTGCTCAGTCCCAGTATAAACTCCACCTTCACTGATCTCACCACCCAGAACAACAAAGATCACTGCGCTCTGGTGAGGGAACCACATTCTGCCATACTAATCATATCATAAGTGTAAAGTGTTTTTTTGTGTTATTTACAATGGGTGATGGTGTTTAAATGAACACAAAAACGCTTGTTTCTTTTCATTTGTCCATTGGTTTTCAAAAAAGGGACATGTTTGTTTGAACAATTTCCAACCTGGACGTTTTAGAAAAAAAAAAAAAAACCTACATAGATACAATGTTATTCTTTTACATATATATTTTGTCCCTAGCTACATATATATATATATATATATATTTTTTTTTTGTCCCTAGCTTCATGTTTGTCAGAAGGTGTGAATGTTCTGAATGACCATTTTTCCTTGTTTCTTTTTTTTTAATTTTTTTTAAGATTTGTTTGTGACGTTCAGCTGATGATTGAGGTTGTTGTTGTTTCAGGTGCGCAGCGGCTGTGCGTTTATGGTCCATGTGTGTCAAGACGAACACCAGCTTTACAACGAGTTCTTCTCCAAACCCTCGTCCAAACTGGAGTGAGTAAAGAAACTCATTTCAGATTAAAGCAATTCTTCACACAAACACAAAAACGCTCTCATCATTTACTTTCATATTGTCCTTACCGGCAATTATTGTCTTTAATAGATGAAGCACAACATGTTAGACACAATAATATTTATTAATTTGTTTATTTCTGTATTTTTTCTTTCTTTATTTGATTTTATTAATTAATTAATTGCATTTTTATTTTTTATTTTGTTTAGTTCATTATTTATTTTAAATAAATTAAAATATTTTTTTTTATGTTTGTTTGTCTTAATATTGATGAATATGATGAAGCACAACATGTTATACAGAATAATATTTATTAATTTATTTCTGTATTTTTTTCTTTCTATATTTGATTTTATTAATTAATTGCATTTTTATTTTTTATTTTGTTTACTTCGTTATTTTTTTTTTCAATAAATGTAAATATTTTTATTTATTTATATGTTTGTTTGTCTTAATATTGATAAATATGAAGCACATGTTAGACAGAATAATATTTATTAATTTGTTTATTTCTGTATTTTTCCTTCTTTAATTTTAATTAATTGTGTTTTATTTTTAATTTTGTTTACTTCGTTATTTATTTTAAATAAATTAAAATATTTTTATTTATTTATTGTGATTTATTTATTTGTTTGTTTGTCTTTATAATCTTCATTTTATTTATCTTTATTATTTTTATTTTTGTTTAATCAATTAATTTGTATTAATTATCATAAATTATTGACTTATTTTATTTTTCTATTTAATTGTTTTAAATGTTGTTTAAGGTATTTATTTATTTATTTATTATTTAAATTTTGTTTATTTTTTATTTTGTTTAATATTTTATTATTTATTTTATTTATTTATTGTTTGTTTGTTTGTTTTTTGGAGCCTGGCAAGTTGAATCCCCATCTGCTTTTGTTGCATGGAAACCAGAGGCTTTGGCATTCTGTGTATTTTATTATTTATTTTCCATTTTTCTATTTAACCTCAGATTGTGACAGAATCAAGCTGGGTCTTTTTGCTTTTGATTATGTTTGTATTACTATAACGACACTTGAGCATATTATTTGTGACAGTGAGCTTCTGGAGAAGCTGTGCGTGTCTCTGTATGACGTCTTGAGGCCTCTGATCATCCACGTGGTTCATCTGGAGACGCTGTCGGAGCTCTGCGGCATCCTGAAGAACGAGATGCTGGAGGACCACGTCCAAAACAATGGTAGAACAACCTTTCCTACCACAGGCGTCTGTTTATAAAGAAGTGAATGAATGAAGAATGATCTGGTCAGTTTGTGGCGTATGATTGGTGGGTTTGTCTCAGTGGTCCAGCTGGCATGTTTTGTGTGATTGTTGGGTGAGTTGCTGTAGGTGGTTCAGGTGAGTTTGGTTTGAAGGAGTGGTGTATACATCCAGACGGACATCACCGGATACAAGCCTGCGCCCGGAGACCTGGCCTACCCCGACAAACTCCAGATGATGGAGGTCAGCAGCAGAGCACGTAACATCTGAACACTTCTGACATGCTGTTAGTCCAGGAATCCAGGAGTTCATGCTTTTTGATGTTTTATTTCAGCTAGTTGCCAATACAACATTTCTCATTTTCTTTTAGTTTAACTTGATGTGCTAGAGTCACAAAAACTTTGTGTGTGTGTGCATGTTTGTATCACACATATGTTTCAAAAAATATTGAAACTTTCTAAACTAAAATTTATGTGGAAACTGTAATAGTGTCTCATTTATACTAAAATAATATTGCCTGGAAAGCCGACTGTTTCCTTTAGGAAATCCATCCAGCTTTGAATTATTATTATTGTTATTATTATTATTTTTATTATTGCATTTATTATTTTTAATTTTTTAAATTTTATTCATTATTTATTTCTATAAATTTTTTTTAGTTTATTATTACTTTTTTTACATTTATTTATTTGTATTTTTTAATTTTTCTTTTTTCATATCTTAATTTATCCAATTTTGTACATCTTTATTTTTCAATTGTTATTAATTTTTTTCACATTTTTGTAGTTTATTTTAGTTTTTTATATTTTTTATTTATTTTATAATTGTTTCATTTAATTTTATTTTTTAATAGTTAATTTTATTTTATTTTTTTAAAGTGTATTTATTTTTATTTTTGTAATGTATTTATTTTTATTTCAGTTTGTATTTATTTTTTATTTTTTTATTTTTTTATTTTTTTTTTAGTTTTTATTTTTTTTTTATATATATATTTTTATATATAATTTATATATATTTATGTATAAATTTATTTTTATTTCAGTTTGTATTTATATTTTTCTTTTTAACATTTAGTTTATTTTTTTTTTTTTTTTTCGTCACACAATTTTCCACTCAGTTTTCTTTTTCTTTTTTGACCGTTTCTTCATGCAGTCTGCAAATCTAGTCAGTTGTTGCAGGTATGTGTATTTGAAGTCAGACGGCTCTAGTCGTGAAGAGTGCTCTATCTGTTGCAGAAAATCGCTCAGAGTCTGAAGGAGGAGCAGATGAAGCTCTGTTTTTGTGAAGTTCTTTTTGTGGAGTGTGGTTGTAGGAGGTTGATCTGTTCTTTCTCTGACGTGCAGCTGGAGTGGTGAGTGTTTATCGTCACACAGTTTCTCCACTCAGTAAAGCGCTCAGTTATCCTGACCGTTCTCTGTGTTTGTCTGCAGATCCGAGTTTATACTGCAGAGTTTCTTGTGATGTTGTTTATGGCATTTGGACGGACGCTCGTGTGTCTCTCCAAACTCTACCGCTGCATAGACGTCAGTATCACACACCACCGTAGCTGCCCAATTAATCATTACAAAATTAATTAACAGTTATGTTCATTTAATAATTAACCTTTTATGAATGCAAAAAGACCAATCTATAGTTTCCCAGTGGCACCGTTTTAATAATTACTATGTATTAAGAATATTCAATAATTTAGTATCAGATTTTTATTTTTTATCTGCTCTTGTGGTTAATTAAATTAGTATATTAAATCTTAATGCTGATAGAGCACCAAACATGAATGTTTTGTCATCTTTTACTCACCCAAGCATTATTATAGTTAACAAACTAAAACCATTTGCATTACATGAAATAAAAAACAATATCAATACTACTAATACTACTAATAGTTATTTAAAAAGCAGATTCAACTTGTTTTTGTCTTTGAATCATTGAATCATTCAAACTTGACAAAAACAAGTTGAATCTGCTTTTTAAATAACTATTATTAGTAATAGTAGTAGTAGTAGTATTGTTATTGTTTTTGTATTAAGGAGGGGTTATGATATTTAACGTGGTTTGAGATGCGAGTGAGTGAGTGATTGTTTTGTCTGCTGTGTCCTGTAGAGGGCGGTGTTTCAGGGTCTGTCACAGGAAGCTCTTTCTGCCTGCATCCAGTCTCTCCTCAAAGCCTCTGACATCATTCAGAAGAACAAGGTGAGGTGTTTATATATTATCTGTACACAGAACAATCAGTCAGAAAGGAGAAATTCACTCCACTATTGTAATTGACACAGAAACATTTTTTATTCGTATTTTATTTTAATTAATGTATGGATTTTATGATTTTTTTTGTAATATTTTTATTGTCTTTGATTTTTATTTTTATGTCCTGAAAATTTCATTCCACTATTGTAAATGACCCAGAAATTGACAATAAATAAAAAAATATATATATTTATTAAATTTTTATTAATAATTTTATTTTTTCGTTTTAATTAATTAATGCAGATCTATATATTTGTTTATTTTTAGTCATTTTCATTCATTCATTCATCCTGAGAAATTAATTCCACTATTGGAAGTTTTACCATAATTTTACCATTTTACCATAACCAATTTCAAGTCATTATTTTGTATTATTATTATTATTATTATTATTTGTATTGCCTTTACACACATTGTTTCAAAGCAGCTTTACATAAAAGCATGAAGTTATTGTTTATAATATTTTCATGCCTTATAGTAGGTGTCTGCTCTATATATTGTCTGCAGTAATATCGTAATTTTGTTTTAATGATGTGCAAAATACTGACATTATCGAGTATTTTGCAAAAACCATTCAAAACACCTATGCATGCGTTGAAGTCTAGACTAGTGAATATAGAAAATCAGTACCAAAAATTACCATGATGTAATATAGATTTTTTACAACAGTTCAGAAAACAAGAAGTTAATTAAAAGACTTATGTTTTAGACACCATATTGACTGTTTTTGTGCAATATCGAAAACAAAAGTAGCGCCAAACAAAGCCACAGCACTGTTTTGCATCTCTGAGCAACATGACTGTGATTCGTTCAATCTCAATCACTCACTTATTAACAGTGACTTGCTGCCACCTACTGGTGGTTTTAATTTCACATTTAAAGATTTATTTTTATTATTTAAATATTTTTTAAATAACAGTATTCAACGTTTTATGTTTAATACATCAAGAAATTATTTATGCATTTGTAACTGCAGGTTAAAAGCATTCATGTCCTGCATTAAACAGTGTGTAAATGCATCCAAATACCACTTCAGGTGCAGCTTATGTGTTTCCTCTGCATTTCAAAGATTAATTTTATTGATACTGATTTAATTTGCTTGATGACAGCCCAAATGTCTTCTTATTCTAATTCACTGACTAAATGTAAGAATTTGACTCAAAAGATGTTGTACACTTTTAGAAAAATGGCTTTATAATGGTAAAATGCACATAAAAGGTAAAAATCAATTTAAACTTATTGGAAAAGATTAATTTCTATCACTGCTGTGAACTGACCACCACACAGAATATGAAGGATATCAAAAACTTTAGGAGTCGGCTGTCCACGGCAGTCCTTAAGATACCAGCACAATAACACACTCCGCAAAACACTGTCTAAGTATCATTATCAGTAAAATCCCAGAAAATATTGAGATACTATTCTTTGTCAATATCGCACACCTCTACCTTATAGTCACATTTAGCAGATTAGGGCTGAATGATAATAGTCACATTTTGCAATGATGTAAACCATCAAACAGTTGAGATTTACTGTATGGTTTATGCTGCTTTACATCAGTGTACTATATGTGTTTAAACTTAAATATAATACTGTATATATCCAACTTTATATATTGAGCTGGGCGATAATATAGTCACATTTTGCAATGATTTAAAGAACCACACAGCCGATATTTGCTATACAGCATATATTGTTTTATGTACACTGCAAAAAATATATATATTCGTATATATATGTATGCTATGTATAATATTCTGTAATAACACAGGATTCCTACATGTGAAGTTTTATCAGGAACAGAAGCGCTGGCTGAGGCAGGATTGGTCAGTAAGGTTTTAGAGGAGGTTTAATTCCTGCTTTCTTTTCAGACTCAAATAGATGGGCAGCTCTTCCTTATCAAACATCTCCTGATCATGCGCGAGCAGATCGCCCCGTTCCACGCCGACTTCGCCATTAAAGAGATCTCTCTGGATCTGAGGAAGACCAGAGGTAACAGCCGCACTTTTGTGAGGTTTGGGTGGATTTGAAAGGTCCTTGGTCTTATTTATAGATGTTCACAGTGCTGACAGAATGAGTGACAGATTTGACTGATGCATTTTAGATTTTAAATACATATGCATATAAATTAGTGTTTTTAGAGTGTTTTTCAGCATTTTAACACAGATATCCAAAAAAAAGATGCTCCCTCTAAACATGCATGAATGTGTGCATAGCTTCGAGTTGATGCTATGATTGTTTTATGTAATATTTACTGGTTTGTTGCTCAGTATGAGTAAAAATTGGCTTTTTTTGGGGGGGGGGGGGGGGTAACTAATGTTAAAATATTTAATGTCAAATCAATTACATTTCAGAAACTTAAAATGTTTGATTTTGATAATTGTTTCTGAAGTAAGACAAACATAAATGGTGGTAATTGTGATTAAATTGTGATTTTAAAAGTATCAGCTGTATGCAAAGTGACCCAGATTTAGTTTTTGACTGCTGAAAATGTCTTATCTTACTCACGGAGCCACATTGAGAGCCCCATATCTTTGAAACAGAACCATATTGTGGCTTAAAAATTAAGATGCCAACAGAAAAGTTTAAGAACCAGTTTCTAAACGGATAATATAGTATATCTAATACTTCTTGAGTTACAAACATGCAAGCGTTTGGGAGAAACATAAATGTTTTTTCCCTATTTTTGAACAGTCACCATTGACATATAATGCAACAAAGATTGAAGTCAACAGAATTTACTAATAGACCAGAATATTGAAATACCTTTAATACTTCTTGAGTTACAAGCATGCAAACTTTGAAAACAAAAATACACATAAAGTGCTTTTTGCCATTTTTTTTTTTTTGAATGGTCACTATTAGCATATAATGCAACAAAAGTTGCTAAAGTCAAAGATCAAAATCAATATTTCTAGCCAGGGACCATAAATAATGTTAATTGTGATTGCACAGTAATTAACAGACAAAAGTATCAGCTCACACTGAAATCCCCAAATCTCTGTAACTGAAACATATTGGGACTTAAAAATAAAGATACCGACAGAAAGGTTTCTTAAGAAGCAAAATATAAAAGGATATTGAACTATCTTTAATTCTTCTTGAGTTATAGGCAAGAAGTACTTTTTTCTCATTTTTAAATGGTCACCATTAGAATATAATGCAACGACAACGTCTAAAGTCAACAGATTTTACTAATAGAATTACCAATCCCTGTGTAAAAAATAAAGTAATGATTCTGTCATCTTTCCAACGTCATTTACAAAGCCTGTAAATTGGCTCCAAACCTCAGGTCATTTTGACCCTCTTCTACAAAATAGTCCGGGCCACATTAAGGTCCACATATCTTTGGAAATGAACCATATCAGGGCTTAAAAATGAAGATACCAAAAGAAAAGTTAGAATCTAAAAGGGTATGAAGATGTCTTTAATACAGGCATGCCAGCTTTGGGCAAAAATACACAAAAAGGACTTTTGTGTATTGTACTATTCTAAAGTTATTTTTAAGCTTTTGTAATTTGTATACAAATAGGACTTTTGTGTATTGTACTATTGTCAAGGTTTGCTGAAATATAATGTCAGGTTTTTAAAAACCAAGCAGAGAAAGTTGTATTTGAAATGTCCAGGGTGTCCTTTTTTAAATACGTGAATAAAATTCACAGAAAATAAACAATAAATTGCATAATGAGCCTAGAATTCAGGGAATGAGCAGCATATGTATTGACTGTGAACTGATTAAATGTGAGCGTAAGAGCAGTAAAGCTCCACCAGAGGGCAGAACAACATTTGTTTTTCTCCGTCCTCAGACGCTGCTTTCAAAATCCTCAACCCCAAGGCTATGTCCAGCTTCTTCCGTCTGAACAGCCATAACGCGATCCTTGAGTTTCTGCTGGAGGTAACGTCAGCTTTATTTACTGAAGAGCTCTTCTGCTCTTCAAAGGCTCAGACCCTCGCACCTGATTCCTGATCCGTGGCTTGCATTTGAATCATTCATCATGAGCTAATGCTTTCACACCAGGGCACGCCGGAGATAAAAGAGCAACTACTATCGACCCCTCGACGAAGAAAGAAGAAGAACGACGTCTCGAAGAAAGACGTGGACCGGCACCTGAAGTCCAGCTGTGAGCAGTTCATACAGCAGCAGACGCACATGCTTGTGGGAAACCTGGAGGAGTTTCTCACCAAGGTCAGGATTCACTCCCGCAGAGCATTATGGGTCGGCAACATGTAACCTGAATTATGAAACCAGATTCCAAAAATTAATTAGAATCAGAATCAGCTTTATTAGCCAGGTGTGCACAAACACACAATGAATTTGTTTTTTTCTAAGGTGCTCCTGGTACATTTAAATAGTAAGACTTAACAAACAAAAAAAGTTTTACTATTAAAATTACTTGTAATATTTCAAAATACTAGTAATCTGATTACATTTACTTTTTTAAATGGGTTACATGTTTACATATTATTCACATTGTCACCTGACTAGCAGGTAAACAGGTATGATATTTTATATTTTAAATGTTTTATTTTGATTAAAAGATGTAGTTTGAGACTTATTTTATTAAATTAGCTTTTTGTTAAACTCAGAAACCCACTGCAGTCCCTTGACAAGCCCCAGTTTGGGAAACCCTGACACAATGTAATGTTTATTGTACTTCATGTATGTATCATCTCCTTCTATTTTCATATCAATATGGTACAAGATTTTCCTATTTAAATCAATGTGATAAACACCTTACATCCAAAGTAATCTAAAAGTATTCAAAAAGTAGTCTGATTATATTACCTGAAATGTGTAATGTAAAGAATGGTTATATATATATAGATATATATATATATATATATATATATATATATATATATATATATATATATTCGTCATGCATTATACAAATGATAGTTTTAGTAATACAAACTGTATTTTTGATGATAAAATTTTATTTAAATTAGCAAAATGCACTACATACTACTGTCACGGTTGAGCTGTGTGGCAAACGAAGGAACGAGGAGATGACGATATACTTAAACGGTCCTTTAATAATCCAAACTCAAAACTCCAGGGAACACAGCACAGCACAGGCAGAGACACACAGGAACACAACATCGATGTTACGAGTAGAACGACAAACACTAACTGAATGGACCGGGGCTTTTAAACAGGATAATCAGGGAGGAACAAGACACACCTGGAATCAATTTAACACAATCAACAGGAGACAGAAAGAACATGGGGAGCAAAAACACACACAAAACACAGGACAGAGTCTGAAATCTACCATGATATGAAATATATATTTATATATATTTATTTTGTTGTTTTTGCTTTTTTTTAAAAAATTATTTTTAAAGCTAACGAGAATTTAGTGTACAAATGTGCTGAAATTTTATTTGTTCTGAAAATACAGTTCTTTATTTTAGTGAAATGCTTTATTTTCATTATGTAAAATATTTATTTTTTTCTTGTTTGTTTTTGGGGTGAATTATAACCCACACATATTCTTGACAGCTACAATGAGGCTGAGGTGAATTTTTAATTTGTTGAAAAATGTGAGAATTTTTATCTTTGTGTGTTGTTGTGTTCTTTTGAGGTTTGAAGTTTGATTTAGTCATTGTCTTAACATTGTATAATGATGAGCTCAGTGTGGTGTTTGGGGCTCCTCTCTGAAGCCCATCACTCTTTATAATCACAGGTAGCAGCTCTAAAGACGATGGCTGTTGAAGGAGGACCGACGTACAACCTCTCACAGCAGCCCTGGGCTCAGCCGGGTGAGTCACGAGTGAGCTGCTTCATCAACTTCTAATCATCTGATAATTAGCTCTAATTAGCTGTTTGATTACACTGAATGATCTGCTGCGCAGCTACAAACACTCTTATATTGTTGAAGCCTGAAATTCACTGATCGATGCGTAAAAGGCAAATTCACATATTACTTGATATTTATTTGAACAAAGAAAGATGATTGTTTGAATCTCATGAAAACATGTTTAATATGCATTATAATATAATGATTAGTAGTAGTAGTAGTAGTATTACTATTTTTATTGTATTATTAAATCAACATTCATTATATACATAAATTTCCTGTCCTTTACACTTACATAATTAATGTTTTAATAATCTTAAAAATAATGGTGTGTGTGTATATTATATATGTATGTGTGTGGTGTGTGTGTATATATTTATATTATATATATATGAATACAAGTATTATTATTAGTATAGTATTATATTATTATTGTCATTACTGATAGCATATATATATATCTATATCTATATACTATTAACTATTATCTATCTATTATATATATATATAACATAAGTAATGTTTAATACTGATTTAATTTTTTTTATTTTTAATTTTTTTGGGGGTGAAATATAACCCATACATATATATTTTGACAGACTTTATAGTATTCATGCAATTGCACCATAATGAGGCAGAAATGATTTTCACCGACAGAGATGTATGACTGAGTGTGTAGTTTTGAAGTTTTTTCACACTTGTTAATGAGAATGTGTTTTCTCTACTTTTAGCCAAAATGAATGACATTGTGATGGCCACCTACCGCATACTGAAAAACAAGCTGCCCAGCACCTTACAGAGCATGTCACTTAGTTTTTTTGTTATATATGGACAATGAGTTCCATAGTGTTCATGCTGTTCAGGGTGGATCATGGTGAGCATCTGCATGTTTTGTGTTTTTTGTGTTGTTTGTATGTTTTTATTTCTGAAACCTAATCATTAAATACTAATTATATATGTTTAAGTCTGTGTTAGTTACTGACACTCAGTCAAGCTGTACAGAACATCTCATAGAAATACACTGCAGATTTCCAGTCCGTGTTATTTCAGAATCATTACTGTACTACATTATTATATATTAATATTTGAATGTAATAATGATATTTTTATTTTTGATTTTATTTTTTTTATTTTTTAATTTTTATTAATTAATTTTGTTGGGTGTTTTAGATTTTTTTTTTTTTTTTTTCAGTTTTCATTTTAGTAATTTTAGTACTTCAACTTATTTTATTTTAGTTAGTTGTGACAGCAAAATTTCTCATTTTCGTTTTTTTTTTTTCCTCTATTTAATCTATTTTATTTCTGTTAACATCTAATGTATTTCAGTTCATTATTATTATTATTATCATTTAATTTTTTTGGTATTTTTAGTTTCGGTGTTAGTTAACAATAACAACACTGTTTTCAGCCTGAAAATCCCGTTTAAAAGCATCCAAACACACTGATAGGATGTTTGGAGAAAGTTCAAAACGTTTGTCTCATAGAATGGTAAATGGCAACAGTTGCTAAGGTAGGATTGGTCTTAACTTTTTAAGGCGGAGCTAAGCAAAGGGTCAATTACCCATAATGCAATGCTCAGCCAGCAGGATAATGATATCCAGTCAATCACATGCTGTTTCAGAACAACGTCCAGCAGGTGTTCCAGAGACTGCAAGCGTTACTGCAGGAGGAGTACAGCGGCGAGGACCTGCAGATCATCGCATGCCCCTCCATGGAACAGGTGCTTATCACGCCCCGCCAACACAAACATGTTCCCAGAATGCTTTTCCAACATTCCATCAAGTTATGAAAATTTACTTCTAAGTTACATTCGAAACATTCCGTTTTTGAAAGTGTGAGAACATGAGAGAACACAGTAAGGGAATGTTCCATTTTATCATTTCGCAAACAAATGAAATGTTACTTTTGAATTTATTTTAAAAGCCGTCTACTCAGAAGTAACTAATTAGTACCGACTAGATAGTAATAAAGTTTAGAGAAAGTTATCAAAGATCAGATAGCTTTGAGGGGGATGGTACAGGATGAATGTTTGTTTGTAACTTTGAGAGATGTTTTTGTACTAATGTTTAGAGAACATTATTAAGCATTTTGGGAATGTTCCATTTGCACCAGTTGAAGCCAGTAAATAGAAACATTTAAAAAAGGTTTGATAAGCATACAACTAAAATGTTTCAGAAAAATATTCCATTAACAATTCTAACTTTGAGAGAATATGATAGATAAATAATGTTTTTGCGGTAACGTTTTGAGAACATTATTAAGAACCAGATAATTTTGAACGAATGTTCCATTAATGTTACTGGACGAATGCTTATAACTGTTTGTACTAACGTTTAGAGAACATTATTAAATATTCCAATTTATCATTTTGCAAACATTTTGGGAATGTTACTTTTAAATGTGCTCTGAACAGTATTAAAGTTTAAAAAACATTCGACAAACATCCAATTATAATATTCCATGAATGATGTATAAATGTTTTTGTGCTTACGCTTTGAGAATATTATTATTATTATTATTATTATTATTATTATTATTATTAAAGATCAGATCAGTAACAAACATTACTGGAAGGTTGTTGCAGAAACATTTTGAGAACTTTAAGACTTTGAACGAACATTCTATTAATGTTACTGGGAAGATTTTCATAGCTTTTAGAGAAAATGATGTATAAATAACGTTATTGTTTCCTGTGAGTATAAATTTATAATCATAAGGTCAAGTAAGTACATATGTATGATGGAAACTGAATCTTTCTTGGTCTCCCTCCATCTAGATAAACCTGCTGCTGTCTGTGAAATAGCTCTGGACTCAGTGGAGGGTGAAGTTCTTTCACACTTGGACCACGCCAGCATTGGGAAAAGAGTCTGAGATTATTCTCAAGCCTTCCAGAAGATTCTGGAGATCAACACGTCTTTATATCTAAAGACAGAACGCGACCCATTCCAAACACTGAACACACGCTGCAGGTGCTTGATCTGGTTCTTCTGCGTAGCTTTGATACGAAATCAGTTTGTACAGATTGAAATGAAACTGCTTCTGGTGCTGAAGGGGTGAGCTCCGTCACAAACACACATGATCCACTCGGGGGCGCTGTGTGTTTGAGGCCGATTTCTCAAGGATGAAAGAGCAGAGCTAGATTAATAACTGTACTGGTGGAAGAAGTGATGTGCATAACATATTTGTTATTATTTCTAAAGGAATATTTCACTGAGAGATGTGAATTCTGTTATTATTTAGTCACTCTCCTGTCATTTAAAGGGACAGTCCACCCAAAAATTACAATTCTGCAATCATGTCATTCCCAGCCTGTTTGCAAACCCTGAACACAAAAGAAGAGACTTCCGGCTCCCATTGACTTCCATTATATTTCTGGCCACACAATGGAAGTCAATGGGAACCAAAACTCTTTTACCTTCTTTTGTCTTCCACAGAAGAAAGAAAGTCAAACAGGTTTGGAAACTTCTTTTGTCTTCCACAGAAGAAAGAAAGTCAAACAGGTTTGGAAATTCATCTTTAAATGGATTTTTTTTTTTTTATCTGATTGATACATTTTTTTGTTTGTTTGAAGAATGTTCATGCAGCTCTTACATACACGTTTATAGTCCAAAAAACCCATGAAGCATCCATATGACTCATGCATTATATTCGAAGCTGTAATATCTTTTTAAACATCCATGCAGGTTTGGAATGATATGAGGGTGTGTTAATAATAACATAATTTTCATATTAAGCTGAATTAGTTCCCCTGTATGCATAAGAATAATGCATTTCCTCGTTTTCTTCATTCGTTCTGGGAGCTTCAGTTGCATTTTGGGAGTTTAGTTCATCTTCTGTCAAAAACATCCTCACTTCTCTGGCTTTTTTATACGTAAGTCTGTAAGTTTGATGTAAGATTGGCTTCCTGTTTGACACGAATGACCCTTTTCTGCTTCGTTCTGTTGGAGTGATTGTGATGAATTCATAACTAAAGCTGAAGGTTTATTACTGATTTATTCCTGTAGTTTTTCTAAATAAATGCACACATGTATTCATAAATTCTCCAAGTACTGAAAGGCATGAAGCTTTTTTATGTGTGTGTGAGTTTTATTTAGTTAAATACTAAATTATAATTTTTATAAATATTAGCTCTTTTTTCATATTTCATATCGCTACAGTAGCTGATGCTGATTTATGTAACTAACAATTCTGTAAAGCAGACTGCATTAAACATGCTAAAATATTCTGTTAAAAAAGTGAAAGTTTCTGCATTCAGTTTGAGTAATCGTCTCTGTGCTGATGTGAATGCACCAGAAAATATATATTTACAGCAGAAGACAGCAATATATAGACTTCTCTTTGGCATTTTATTAATAGTAGTGTTTACTGTTATTGCTCATAATGATATTAGAAATGTTATGAAACACTAAATATTAAAAACATGAATGATTCATCAAATCGGATGCTCAAAAAGCATTTTTTTTAAGTAAATCGTTTCTATGCAGTTACAATACAACTGTCTTAAATGTTTTGTTGAACCAACTTAATAGATTCAGACCTTTCTCTGTCAGATAAGAAGTAAAAATGGCATTGTGTTCATGATCATATAGAGATCCCAATACAAAATGATTACGGTAAATTTAACAAATTTAAGTGGATTGATCATAAAATTGAATTCACAGTTTTCAAGAATTGTTGCTTAAGCTCATATTAGCAAAATAATAAATTAAAAAACTAAAAATAATTGCAAACTAAAATATAAATAACATGATAAAGAAAATAAACAGCAAAATGTGAGTCATGAGTAGTATTGTTTTGGTAATAAATTCATTTTTTTATATTTTTCATTTTAAGTTAAAGTACTTTTTTGAAGTATGTCTATATAGTTTTTTTTTATTATTTTTTATTTCAGTTTGTCATTTTAGTACATCAAGTTAAGAAATATTGCATTGACAACTATAGCTGATATAAAATTAGTTTAATTTATTATTTACAGTTTTTAGTTTTTTAAATAATTTATTTTTAATATTTATCATATTTTATTTTATTTCAGTTGTGGCTTTTTTTAATGGTTCTAGTTTAAGTTTCAGTTAACTATAATAAAGAAAGTGATCCGATGCGTTCTAGTTTAAGTTTCAGTTAACTATAATAAAGTTTTTGTATGTTCCTTTTTCAATTTTAAAGTTGTAGTAATTTATTTTTTATCGTTTTTATTCATTTTTATTTCAGTTTGAGTTATTTTAGTGCGTCAAGTTTTATTTCAGTTAGTTGCTGAGGCAACATTTCTAATTTTCATTTAGTTTTTTTTAATGTTTTGTTTAATATTTCTGTTATTTCATTTAACGTTCATTTTATTTCAAGCAACAAGTTTTTTATGGTTTTACCTTAACTGTAAAAACACTGGAGAACGTGATCAGATGCATCATTTTCACCTGCTGGACCACAAAAGAGGTAAAAACCAAAGTCCCACAGACGTGCACTGAAACCTGAGCCACATCTGTAGACCAGAAGATCACGGGACAAGAAGAAACGAGTTATGAACGGACAAACTCTACACTTCATTTCTCCAGAAAAGTATCCTCCTCTTCCGCAGTCCAGCGCTGATTTTGACTGCTGTTAATTAGTTGTTTCGGTTTAATATTAAATCAGCCTATTTTAGGCCATTTAAAGGAATAATTCACCAAGAATAGTTCTGATTTTGTTCCAACTTGACAGAATAGTTTGTTGCCTATGTTGGCTTTGTGTGAAAGATGAGTTTGATTTTAAGCTTTTTGTTAAGAACAGTTTTAATTTTATTGAAAATAAAACGTTACTATTATATAGTATAATGATTATATATATATATATATAATTTTTTTTTTTTTATATAAAATTTCAGTTTTTGACTTTTTTTATTTTAAGCTACCACATTTTTAATTGGCTTGAGACAAAATGCTAGCGACATGCTTAGTCACACGCTTATCATGCTATGAAACATGCTAGCGACATGCTAAGTCCACTTTGCTAATCATGCTAGAAACATGCTAGTAAAACTTGCTAATTCTCCCTAGCGAGGACTGCGTAGTCACTGCTATAATGCTATGCGACATGCTAGTCAAACATGCTAATCATGCTAGAAAACATGCTATAGTAACATGCCTAATCATGCTTATTGCTACATGCTAATACATGCTTATGCTAGTCATGCTAGAACATGCTAATCATGCTAGTAACATGCTAATCATGCTTGAAACATGCTAATCATGCTAGAAAAATGCTAACTACATGCTAGTCACATGCTAATCATGCTAGAAAAAATGCTAGCGACATGCTAGTAACATGCTAATCATACTAGAAACATGCTAGCGACATGCTAGTAACTTGATAATCATGCTAACGACATGCTATTAACTTGCTAATCATGCTAGAAACATGCTAGCACACATGCTAGTTAATACGTTTATCTATTGCTTAAATTAAACTTCTTCTTTAAAACTTTTCAAACTTTTTTTTTCAAACTTTTTAAACTTTCTAAACTTTTTCAAACTTTCTGTTCAGAAACTTTCTCAAGCCAACTTAAAGTTTGTTTTGATGAACTTTTTTATCTAGATTTTTTTTTTTATTAATTTTATTTTGGTTTTTTTTTTTTTAAGTTAATTTTTTATAAATTGATTTTATTGTAGTTTTAGTTTTTGAAGTGTTTCTTTTTAAAATAGTTTTTTAATATCAATTTTATTATTATTACTACCCCATGTAACGCATTTATTCAAGTGTAAGTCTAATATAATTTTACATTTATTTTATTCCTACTTTATATTTTAATAATGTTATTACAGTTTAAGTTATTTTAGTATACATAGTTAAACTGAATGGAAATGAGAAATGTTGCCTTGGCAACTAGCTGAAATAAAGTTCTTTTAATATTTTATTAACATGTCTAATTTATTTCAAGTTTGTCTAATATATATTTTATTTAATATCCGCTTTATTTTAATTAATAAAAATATTTTTGCTAATAGTTTTAGTTAACAATAACAGCACTTGTAGAAACTGCACAAAAAAATCTGATTATATTTTATTATAAAAATCTGATTATATTTTTTTGTTTTTAGTTTTAAATACTTTTAGATTTCAGTAGTATTTTACTGTAAAATTACATTAAATGCCCTATGAGATCTTTTACAGCTTTTCACTATAATTTTTAAGGAAACCTTCTGTTAACCAACAGGTTTTTACTCTAGTATTTAAACTGTGTAAGTCATGCAACATATATGTATTGTTACATGAAGTTAAATGTCTTGCGGACCGTTATTCTCTGATGTAAGAGGAGTTCGCTGTCCCTCAGTGGATCGAGTCTGGAGTGATTTCATCGGTCTGTGATGCTGAATGTGAACTTCTCAAGGCTGGAGGAACGGTCGGATGGATGTGAACATGTGCGTGGCTGAAGGTCTGACGCTTTGCATGAACCTTCACAACCTTCAGATGATATAAATCAGCAGCTGTAACTCCAGCACAGCAGACGGATGAAGGACACGAGGTTACTCTCTTCAAAGTCTGACTGGAATAAAAGAAGATGGAATATTATTTACAGAGGATTTGTGTTTGAATCACACTGAATCTCATCTGGGTTTGCTGCAAGACTCAATTTTACTTTAGGCGAACCAAAACTACTGAAATGAATGCAAAAGTGCGAGCAAATGTATGTGGGGACATTGGCAGACAACAGACATCTCGTGGTTTGAGCAAAATGATTGCTATAGGGATAATTTAGTAGTGGCTGGATATTGCTAGGGACAGCATCTCTCAAATTCTACACCAAAAAAATTATAACAAGCAATGACTGACTTTGGAAACTATACCTAGTTCTCTCTTTAATTATGAAGAGCTCAAACAACAGATTGAGTTACTCCAAATTTTACAAAAAGCTTATGGATTATGGTATAAATCAGACAGTGAAGTGAGTTGTTGTGTTTTTTTTTTTTTTTTGTGAGGATTATTTATTTTGTTTTTTGGCAAGTGAAAAATTTCACACAGGCCTACATAAAAATCTGGATAACTGGCATATGTTCCCCTCACCATGACAGCATGAAAATACTAATAAAACTTAGTTTTGGAAAATACTTTGCATTGCAAATCTTTATTTTATTTGTTTTATTTTGTTGCAATATCTCTATTAATGCAATAGCTACAATGTGTAATAGAATTATTCATTGTTCCGTCTGCTTTCTTTATTAGGATTTTAGTTTTTAGTGGTTTATTTTTTAGTGAGTAATTAACACCAAAACTGTAGGTGAAATTTATTTTTTTATTTCATGCCATAAGTTCTGATCTGAATCAAATGATTCACGAACCTGTTCCGATGTTCCGATCTGAATCAAAATTTTGCCAACCATCATGTAAGATATGAATAAGATATGGATAATAATATGATATTGTATAGTATAGATATATATATAATATATATATATATAATAATAATATGATATTATATATTACAACATTTGCAACTGCTTTTTATCACTTAATTTGTAGCATGTTAATTAACAGACATTTAGAAGTTGATTTTAAAATGCAAAGTGTTGAGAATAAATATAAAACTCTGTAAACACGTGTAAAATGCGTTATTACAGCACTATAAGTGTGTCCCATCAGGTAATTAAAAGTTGTAGGCCTACACACACTTGTGGTCTTCATGCTCACTTGAACACTTGGACCAAATACAGGAAATACGTCATATAAGCAGTCAACTACAAAGGCCGCATGTGTGGGTATTTGGACAAGGCAAACATCAAATGATTATCGAACCTGCTCCGAAGTTCCGATCTGAATCAAAAGATTCGCAAACCTGCTCCGAAGTTCCGATCTGAATCAAAAGATTCGCGAACCTGTTCCGAAGTTCCGATCTGAATCAAATGATTCGCGAACCCGCTCCGAAGTTCCGATCTGAATCAAATGATTCGCGAACCCGCTCCGAAGTCCCGACCTAAATGAATGTAAAAAATATTTGACAAAATGTTGTATCTGACTGTATTAGTCTATATAGAGTGATAGTCAATGTAAAAAGAGCAAATGGGAGAAGCAGATGAACTCAAAGCAGCAGAGCAACATAAAGTTAAAGAAGATAACTTTATCATTCAGCTGAACTGTGCTCGTATGTTTGAAACACTTCGGCTCTTATATGTTCTTACTCCGCTCATGTATTAAATTATCGTTTTTGAAAGTGCAAGTTATTCTGCTCCTCCAGCTCTGCATGTAATTATATGGTTAGTTGCATTGTATTATTTGCATTTGTCGTTGTTGTTTCTCACAGACCGGCGCTGTGTTTCGGGGTCGTGACCTGCGAGTGCAGCAGCGCTGATGTACGGGACAGACGGGATAAATCCATTAGGATGATAGCATGATGATTGGCCCCTGGAGGTAAAGATGGCTGGCGTATTTGGCTGTCTGTGCTTGTCCTTCATTACAATGGAGATGAATTCACCAGCTCCCACTAAGCAGATTAGGACAGGGACATTTCCAGAAGGGAAGCTAATTATGTTAACGGACGAACTCGAACTCGCCTACCTTAACACTTCACCGAATCCTACCACAAATCCAATGCAGAAACCATTAAAGCTGTGCATTTCTGTGCACGTCACATCATAATATGCAACCTTTGATTATAACTCTGTGATTTGAATATTCAGCCTTTGATTATAATTGCATATTCATCCTCTGAAGGTGACGCTGCGTGGGTTTTCTGCTCAGTCCGGTGTCAAAGGCCTCATTATTACAGTAGGGAGGATGAATATGAGCTTCAGGAGCTCTTTTGTTTCATGACTCGGCGGCTCGGCAAGGAAACAGATCAGTATTCTGCTCGAAAATCTAGTTTTGGTGTGTTTTTTCTGTGTGTGTTTTTGAGTGTTTTGTGAAGATATGAGATGTTCCTGAGCTGGCGAAGTTGTGACAAAAGCTGAGCGATTTGGATGAAATCTCATTAGCACTTCTTTTCTTTGAGAGAGAGTGGGAGAATCGTGGAGCGAGTTTGTGCAGCTGCATGCTGCAGCTGAGGAGATGATGGGAAAATGTGATTCATAGAAGTACTTACATTTCCACTGTCTGTATTACTCCCTGAAGATAAAAGACAGCTTTGTCACCAAAAAAAAAATATATATATATATTTACAGGTTTATCTCAGAACTTTTCAACTTCTAGTTGCGGCACGTTTAGTGTTTCAGCCCATGTTCACTAGCTGCTCATTAAGTGTATGATTGATTTAAATGTTCCTGTCAGTCAAAATATGCAATATCCAAATCAATCTTTGAGGTCTTCTATGCTTTTTATTTTATTTTATTTTATTTTGAGTTAATACAATTTATAATTTGATTTTATTTTTTATTTATTTTGTGTTATTTTAATTATTATTTAGTTTAATATATTTTTTTCATTTTATTTTTGTTGTATAACTTTTATTTAATTGTATTGTTTTTTTTATTTTATTTTAAGTTATTTTTATTATTTTGTTTTAGTTTAGTTTAGTCATTATTTCCCAGACACCTGGAACTTCAATTAAAATAATACAAGCTCCAAGCTACATTTTATAAAAGAAAAACATCTTTATGTATGCAATATTTGTGTCTATTTTATTGTAAAATAATACACCCACCATTTCATTTCCTTATTGTTTTTTGATTTTTAGACGTGAGAATTGTATTATAATTTAAGTTTGTTTTGTTTATAATAATAATAATAATATTATCATATTGCTTTTAATAATAATAATAATAATAATAATATACATAAAAATAATAAACACAGATTGTCTTTATAAATTGTGTTAAATCAACTTTAAATCAAAATAGTTTTTTCTTTAAAAAAAAGTAAATTATTTAAATAATGAACTAAATGTAAAAAAAAAAAAAAATATTGACAACCAAATGTTGTTATTTATAATGGATGGATGGATAAATATATGAATAAATAACAGTCAAATATTGTTATTATTTATAATGAATGAAATTAATAAAATAATTAAAAGCATAAATGAATGACATCCCAACGGTGCTATTATTTATAATGAATGAATGAATGAATGAAATTGGTTGTGTTCCTTATTTGTAAATCACTTTGGATCAAAGCGTCTGCTTAAATTACCAAAATGTAAATAAATAAGTATTTTCATGAACTTTAATCAAAATGTAATGACTTGCTTTATCTCTGACCTTCCCTTTCAGCTGATGTCATCAGTCCCTCTCCAATCATGTGACTCTGTTCCGGTAGATAACACCCACTTGATCGGTTAGTTGTCTAAAGTAGTTAATTGTCTCTACACTGCTCTCATTGATTAGTCGGTTTCACTCAGAAATGAGTCTCATTACAACCGGTAAAACTGCTTGTGAAAGATCTTTCGGGTTGAGTTGTCTTTTACAAATAAAGGTCTGTACAGGGTTCTGGTCAATAGTCTCTCAGAAGCTCTGCACAAAGGGCTCATGAAGGAAGGCAAATCCTCACAAATGAATGGATTAGGACTCATTTATTGGCCGGCTGGAAGTGGGCGGCTGGGTTTTTATTTTTTGAGTTTTGTATTTTTTAAAGTGATTGATTTTAGAACACATTGTTTTCGCATCTCATTCTCCAGTATCTCTTCAGACTCACTCAAAGTAACCACCGGAGATGAGTTTTTATCGGTGCTGTTTGAGAGTATGTGTGTCCTGTACTTGATTTACAGTATCTCCGGGTTTGACCTGCTCCTTACGCTTCGCTCTGCCCTTCAGTGAAAGAAACCCTTCACTCAGAAATTAAAACAAAAATCATTTCCTCCCCCACATGTCCTTCCAAACCTTCCAAATGTTCTTTCTTTTGTGAGAAACACAACTATTTCTTGTATTTAACACAAAAAAGGAAGTATCATAACAGTAGTAAATATTATTTTACATTTATGTGTTATAGTTTTTATTTGTATTTTTTGATTATTTTTGATTATTATATTTTCCAACTTTAATTAGATTTTAGTTCAAGTTTTAGCTATTTTGTTGTGTTTTTGTTATTATTATGATTATTTATTTTTTTTTTATACAAAATGTCTTTATAGTTTTCATTTTATTCAAGGCTATTCAAATTTAATTATACAGTAAAGCACATTTCTTACACAATGTTTTTTAAAATTTTTTTTCATAATGATTTAAATTAAGTTATAATATTAGTTGTATTAGTAGTTGTATAAGTAATAGTAAAGATTTTTTTTTTTTTTTTTTTTTTTTTTTTTAGTTGTTGTTTTTAAATTAAATTAAAATGAGAAATGTTGATGAGACCAGCTGATTTTTTTTTTATTGTTGATTTTTTTTTTTTTGTTTTTTTTTTGATTGTTAGTTTTCATTTTATTATTTTTTTACATTTTATTAATTTATGTGCTTTTTTAATTTTTTTTTTTTTTTTTATAATTTTTTTTTTTTATTTTTTTTTTAAATATTTATTTTTAATATATATTTATTTTAGTAATTTTTTTATTTAAATGTATTTTATTTCATTTGCAACATTTTATAATTTTCATTCAAGGTTTTTAAGTTTAAATCTATCATAAATTTAAATCTACTATTTATATTTTAATTTATTTCAGCTTTATTTCAGTTAACAAAAATGATTAATAGTTTGTTAATGATAACAACACTGGTGTAAATTGCAACAACAACAGTGTCAGTAAGTTTTATTAAGTATATATATTTTTTTTTTTATATGTATTTTTTTTGTTTTTTTATTTGTAAAATTAACTCTTTTCGGCAAGAAGTTCTCATATAGTGTGATCAGTCACATGACATTTACAGCTCATGGGATTGGCTCAAAATAATGTGTCTGGAACTGTGTATCCATAAGCAAAGATGGCAGCATGGTTAAATAATGCAAAAAACAATTTTTAATACAAGGTAAGAAGTATGTGTTACTGTAATTTTCCCAATTCAGTCTTCATTAGTGTGCCAAAAGTAACTGGGTTTGGGCCGAGGAATAAAACAAGACTAGAAAACTACCAGAAGCTGTAAATCAAGGTCACTGAGAAGACTATTAAGCAGCAGCGGTGTGAGTTTGTTTGGGATGATGACTGATGCTGTAGTCAGTTCACCGGCACAGCTGTCCTCCTGCCTGCTGCGCTTCATCCATTCCCGCTCCGTCTGAGCTGGTCTGGTTGCCATGGCGATGACCATGTCATCACGTCCCTTCACCTGAGTAAACTAGTGAGTCAGGAGCAGCTCTGCTGGGGAGCAAGAGACAAAGACAACATGGAGCCGCATCCCCCGACAACAACAGCAGAAATCACACAGACATAATCTGAGCAGATAGATAGATAGATAGATAGATAGATAGATAGATAGATAGATAGACAGATAGATAGATAAAGACAGACGACAGGACAGACAGACAGACAGAACAGATAGATAGATAGATATTAGATAGATAGTGACAATGGATAGAATAGATAGGATGAATGGATGGATAGATAGATGTGGGTGGATGGATGGATAGATTGCTATGGATGGATGGGTGGGTGGATGGATGGATGTTTATATGGTTATATAGATTGATATATATTTGTTGGTTTATGTTGGTTTATGTAGATGTATAGACTGATATAGATTGACAGATAGATGTTGGGTTATTTATCGGTGCGTTTGAGATATGTGGTCGTACCTTGATGCTACAGTATCTCTGGGTTTGACCTGCTCCTTCGCTCACTCTGCCCTTCAGTGAAACGACACCTTCACTCAGAAAATTAAAACAAAAATCATTTCCTCCACACACATGGGCCTTCCAAACCTTCCATTAAATTTTCTTTCTTTTTGTCGGAGAAAACCCACAAATATTTTCTTGTATGTAACACAAACAAAGGATGAAGTATCATAACAGTAGTAAATATTATTTTACATTTATGTGTGTTTTTTTATATTTTTTTTTTTTTTTATTTTTTTATTTTTTTATTTTATTTTCTTTATTTTTTTGGTTTTTGTTCAAGTTTTAGCTATTTTGTTGTGTTTTGTTATTATTATGAATATTTCATTTTTTTTTTATACAAAACTGTCTTTATAGTTTTTATTTCATTTTATGTAAAGGGATATTTCAAATTCTAAGTATACAGTTAAAGCACATTTTCTTAAAACGATCGTATATTCAAACCTGCTTTACATAAAAGTATATAAAATAACCCTCAATCCACCACTCAAATAGACTGCATAAGAAAATAATAACAATAAAAGCACCAGACTTTTTTTTTTTTTTAAAGTGTTGTTTTAGTACGTCAGGTTAAATTAAATAAAAATGAGAAATGTTGATGAGACCAGCTGATTTTTTTTGGTTAAATTAAATTGTTTGCATGTTTTAGGTTTAAGATTGTCTAGTAATTTCACTCAGCAAATCTCAGTTTACATTTTATCTACATTTTATGTGCTGTTGTCATTTTTATTATAGTTTTTCTAAACTACATTGATTTTAATTATATATTTATTTAGATTTTTTTAAATTTAAATGGTATTTTATTTCATTAGCAACATTTATCTTTTACATTCAAGGTTTTTTAATGTGTCCCGAAATTCTATTCATAAATGTGAAACTAACTATTTATATTTTAATTTAATTTATTTCATAGCAGTTATTTCAGTTAACACATACAATGATTAATAGTTTGATTAATGACTATACCCAACACTGGTGTTAACATTGGCAACAAACACATCGTCGTCTTATGTAACTATATTACAGTAGTATATACTATAATATTTATCTACATGACATTTTTTTGTAAAATTAACTCTTCTTCGGCCAAGGAGATTCGTTCTATAGTAGTGTGATCACCCACATGAACATTTAACAAGCGGTATGGGATTGGCCTCAAAATTAATGTGTTCTGGAACTTGTGTATCCATAAGCAAAGCTGGCAAGCATGGTTAAATAATGCAAACAAACTATTTTTTAATCACATAGGGTAAGGAAGTATGTGGTGTTACTGTAATTTTCCACAAATTCCAGTCTTCAGTAGTTGTTGCCAAAAGTAACTGGGTTTGGGCTGAGGAATAAAACAACGGACATAGAACAAGCCTGTCGAACTACGACGAAGCTGTAAATCAAGGTCACTGAGAAGACATTAAGTCAGGCAGCGAGTGTGAGTTTGTTTGGGATGATGACTGATGCTGTAGTCAGTTCACCGGCACAGACTCGTCTCTGCCATGCCTGCGCGCTTCATCCATTCCCCGCTCCGTCTTGAGCTGGTCTGGTTGCAATCGGCGGATGACCATGTCAATCCACATCCCTTCACCTGCGAGTAAACTAAGTGAGTCAGTGGATGCCAGCTCTGCTGGGAGAGAAGAGGGACAAAGACAACATGGAGCCCGCATCCACGACAACAACCAAGCAGAAATCACACAGGACCGATACATCTTATGCAGAGAGATAGATAGATAGATAGATAGATAGATAGATAGATAGATAGATAGATAGATAGATAGATAGATAGATAGATAGATGTGGATGAATGGATGGATAGATAGATGTGGGTGGATGGATGGATAGATTGCTATGGATGGATGGGTGGGTGGATGGATGGATGTTTAAATGGATAGATAGACTGATATAGATTGACAGATAGATGTTGGGTTAGATAGATTAATGTAGACGTAGATCTACATCTATGTGATGCAGATATGGATGGATGTATGAATAGTTGAATATAAATGATAGATTGATGTAGAGATGGATGGATGGATGGATATTTTAATAGATAGACTGATGTAGATATAGATAGATGATGGATGGATGGATAGTTGGTTAGATGGATAGACAGATTGATGTAGGGATGGATAGATGGATAGATAGTTGTTAGAAAGACTGATGTAGATATACGGTAGATGGATGGATGTATAAATAGTTGAATAGATATATGTATATATAGATGTGGTGTATGTATATATAGTATATTTGTGTATATATTTGTTGTTGAGTATGTTGTTGATATAATGTAGATGGATGGATCTATAAATAGTTGAATAGATTGGAAGGATGGATAGTTAGAGAGATGGACAGACTGATGTAGGGATGGATGTGTGGATGGATAGATAGTTGGTTAGATAGATATATTGACGTAGATATGGATGGATGGATGGATGGTTAGAGAGATGGACAGTCTGATGTAGGGATGGATAGATAGATAGCTAGATTGATGTAGGGATGGGTGAATGTATGGATGGATAGAGAATTGGTTAGATTGATTGCAGATATGGATGGATGGATGGATAGATAGATCTGGCGGAGCTCCAGTGAACATCTGGAAGGTCATCGATGTGTCAGGAGAAATGAGAAACAATGATGAGTGTGTGAATGTGCTGCATATATAGACCGCCATGGACTCTAGATTACAGTGAAAACTCAGTGTCGTGACCCACAGGCGTCTGAATGACGCACTGAATCTGAGACGCTGCCAAGACGTGTGATTTATGTGCAGTACCTGCTTGTAAAGGTTTATTAGCGCTCAGACAACAGACAAATCTTCTGATGAGGTAAAGAATATTTCATGGAAACTACTAAACACCACAGCAAACAAAACCCAGATGTGCTCTGGACCAGCACAGATCAAAGATGCCTTCAAGTACATCAACAGCATCGTCTCATGTTTCGTATTCCTGTTTGGGATGGTAGCCAGATGCTGTGACTTCTTAATTCAGAATAATCAAAGAACACAAATGCATGAGAAACGGACCCAATATTCTCATCGGCAGTCTGGCTTTAGGTGACATTTTGCACATCTTGATTGGTATACCCATCAGTGTTCATAAGGTAACTTTGCTGAATTTTTCCTTGCTGCATTATGGATTTAGGTGATATTTGCTGAATTTTTCCTTGCAATTGTGAATTTATATCTTATTCCATTCCAAACTTTTATTCTCAGAATCGCAAGAAAAAGTCATATAAGTTTTTATATGTTTAAATTTTTTTATTTGTGTAAATTTATTTTTTATAGGTAATTGCGAGTTTTTATCACACCGTCACACTGACTTTTCTTCTTGCAGTTCTGATAATGAAAGTCAGAATTGCAAGATATAACTCAAGTCAGAATTATTTCATGTTTTTTTTCTCTGAAATCTGAATTTACATCTCACATTTTTTTTTATTTACGCCATAGAATAAAACGTAAAATAAAAGATAATTGTGACTTTTTTCTTCTCACAATTCTAACTTTTGTTCTTGCAAATGTAAGTTTATATTTCACAATTTAGACTTTTATCGCAACTTTGAGTTTACACATTGCAATTCTGAGAATCTCAAAAATGTATCAGAATTGCAGTTACCTTTTTCTAAAATGAAGAACGTAATCTACCAAAAGCAGCACAAATTAACAAATTAAGGTCCCTTTGAGAAACTTTGCGTTTGCCCACAAAACTGCATTCACTTGTAAAACTTTCGCGTTCTTTTACAGAAAGTATTATGCTCCCCTAGAAACTTTGTGTTCACCTCTAAAACTTGTGCGTTCTTTAGCAAAGCAATAGCATTCTCTTTGCGTTTGGAAACTTTGCGTTAAACTATTTTGTTCAAAGAATTTGATCGAGGCATTTTTTGTTTAATTTATTGGTTTTTTTTTTGTTTGAAATTTTTTGTTTTTTTGTTTTTATCGTTAAAGTATTGCGTTCCCCTGATAAACTTTGCATTCTCTCACAAAACATTTACATTCTCTTGCAAAACTATAGCGTTCCTCCAAGAAAGTTTGTATTCGCTCATAAAACTTTGCATTTGCTTGCAAAACTTTGTGTTCGCTTGAAAAACGTTTGCGTTTTTAGCAAAAGTATTACACTTCCTGAGAAACTATGCGTTTGGTCTTAAAATTTTGCATTCTCTTGCAAAACTATAGCATTCCTACGAATTTTTTTGCATTTTTTGGATTTGCTTTGGCATTATTTTTTTTTACATTTTTTGCGTTCTCTTGCTAAAGTATTTAGTTCCCAAGAAACTTTGCATTCTCTCACAAAACATTTACATTCTCTTGCAATGCTTTGCAATGATTTAGTATTAGTATCTAGAAAATTTTTGCTTTTTTTCTTTTTTTTTTTTTAAAATTTTTTGGGTGCTCACAAAACTTTAGGTTTGTTCCTTAAATTTGCATTTGCTCATGATACTTGTGTTTGCTTGTAAAACTTTTGCATTCTCAGCAAAAGTATTATGCTCCCAGAGAAACTTTGTTCACTTGTATAACGTTGCATTTACTTGTGAAAATTTGAGTTTTGTTGTTTTATATGTTGTTAATATTTTTAAAATGTTTTATATGCCATGTTTGCCCCAAGTGTTTGGGGCAAAAAAACTTCGTTAGCTTCGACACGGGTCGACTCACAAACTGACGCAAGTCTTGCAATTTCATAGTTAGGTGAAAGCGAACTGGCATTCAGTTTGTAATAGTTTGCCATTCAAATCCTCTGAACGTGTGTACATTGGCAGAAGAAAACTGTTTGCGTTTTACTTGTAAATAACACTTTTGCGACTTCGTCTCTGGCAAGAAGTATTACTGTGTGTCCCTAACAAAAATGAATTTTTGCCATCAGCGAACACTCGACTCAGAGGGTTATGTTTCCCTAAAAAAACTTTGCCATCACCAATTTCAAATATGAAGTGGGAGGAAAAACTGTATTTAGGTGGTCTTGAATTTGGTGAGAGAAATTTTTCTGTATTAAAATAAAAAAAATAAAAATTCATCCCATCTAATTTTTATTTCACCATCTCCACGTCCCTTTAGGTGCTCCATAATAATAATAATATGTTAAAGGAATATTTCACCAAAAAAAAATTATTTATATACCTAACAAGAGAATTTCTGAAGGTTTTTCAAACAGCTCTTTTCTGTAAAACCACCAGGGAAAGATTCTCCTTTTGAGTTCCTCAAAGTGTGGATTTGAAGTGATAAATAATCACAATTTCAACTATTTATGTAAATGTAGTCAATAAAATCATCAATACAAATAATAAAGCTCTGTATATTGCATTTCATGAGAAGGAATAATTCACTTTGTTGTCTGTGAGGAACTTTTGATATAGACAGCAGTGAAAGTGTGATTTCCTCATCAAACAGCTCAGATCTGCTCGAGAGTCTAATGATGACATGCTTCCTTTGAAAAAATGTCAAGTTCATCAGGAACTCTCTTTTTTCTTGTTCTAGTTTTATAAAATGGCCAAGGACTGGTGGCTCTTTGGGTTTTAGTTCATCGTGCCGCTGGCATGCACCGCCGTCTTTTACTCGCGGATGACTTGGAGGATTTTAAGTAGAAGTGTTAAGAAGTTGGACAAACACATTAAGCAGGTAAATCTGGACCTGGGATTTGGAAAGCTGTTCCAGTTTTTGAATATCTAAGTCATCAGAATGACATAAAACCATCAGACAAACAAAACTGACTCAAAGCATTATAAGATATCTGATATTCTCTGACCGTATCTGCTGCTGTCTATCAGGTCCTGTAATATATTCATATGACTTATATTTTTTTTAATATTTCTATTTACCTTTATTTTATTTTAGTTTAATTTCTGTAATTTTAGTACTTAAACTTATTGTATTTCTTTTTAATTTTTAATTTTTTTTTTTTTAAGTTTTTTTTTTTTTTTTTGTATGGTTTTTTTTTTTTTCACCTTTATTTCAACTAACAATTTTTTTTTTTTTTTTTTTAGTTTTAGTTAAAAATAACAACACTGGTATATTATATATATATATATATATATATATATATTATATATTTATATATATATAGATATAATATATACTATAATAGATATATATATTTATATATATTATTTATTTGATTTTAAATATTTTTAGTTTTAATGAAAATTAACACTGGCATAAATCACAAAAATAAAATATATTTTATGTTATTTATTTCAATTTTAAATAGTTTTAATGAACAATAACGGTGGTATAAATCACAAAAATATAAAACATTATTTATTAAAAACAAATAACACTGGTATAAATCGTAAAAAAATATATATTTCTGTTTATTTATTTATTTATTTATTTTATTTTTTTTAGTTTTTTATTTAGAGATTGAAAGACTGATATTGTAGAACACAAACATCATTCGACTGATCTGTATCTGATAAATCATCTCTTCTGATGGACAGAGACATGAAGTGGAATGGACAGTTTTGTGTCTGGTTCTCGTGTTTGCAGTTTGCTGGTTTCCTCTTCACCTCAGCAGGATCCTCAAGTTAACCATCTATGATGAACACGATCCTAACAAAGGTAAGACATTATAACAAATACATCAGCATAGACACACATGAGCTCTGTTCCAAAAACTGGTGAGCTGCCTTCTGAGAAACTGAAATGGAGCCTTATAAGTAAGATCATATCTCATATATTCTTTACCCTGTGATGTTTTAGCACATTTCTTGTTCTCGACTTCATCGGCCTCAACGTGGTCTATGAACTCCTGCATATAAGTAAGATCATTTGTCTTAGATTCTCTGCATATGTGGTCAGTGGATGTTTAAATGGTATGTTTAATGTTATTAAGTATTTTTATTTATATTTGTTAATTTTATTTTGATTTGTTATTTATTATTTTTGTTAATATATATATATATATAATATGTGTGTGTATAACATTTGATAATTATATATAAAATTTTAATATATATATATATATATATCTATATAATATATATATATATATACTGATACTATATATACAATGTGTAAGTGTGTGTTATAGTATACAGTGTATATATATATATATATTAGGCTGGTCAAATGATTAATCACGCGATAATCACATCCAAAATAAAATTTTTGTTTAATATATATATGTGTGTATACTGTGTATATTTATTATGTATATATAAATACACACACATGCAGTATCTATTTAAGAAGAATATGTATATGTATATATATTAAATATATTTATATATAATATAAAATATAAGAATATAAATATATTAAATGTATATACATGTAAATATTTCTAAAGATATAATTTATGTGTGGTATTATTTATATATACCTAATAAATATACCTGTACACATACATATATTATGTAAACAAAACTTTTATTTTGGATGTGAGTAATCGTGATTAATCATTGACAGCCCTAATATTTATTATATATTATATATATATATATATATATAATATATATATATATAGTAATTATAAATATATATATATGTGATTAATCGTGATTAATCATTTGACAGCCCTAATATGCATATATATTTACATTTTTATATATTTAATTGATAGTTATGTATTTATAACACGATATTGTCCTCTTACATAGCTTCAATATCAGTGCTTTTTGTTGGTTTAATACTTTTTATAAACAAGTATTAAGTGTAAACTTAATAACTTTCAGTGATGAGTAACTTTGACAGTATCTTCCTCAGCGCTGGATATTGTTTTGTCTCTTTGTCAATAAGATTACATTGGGAAAATCTGTTAGATTGTGCGGGTAAATAAACTGTATTCCTATTCATTGACAGCACATGATGCAAAACAGAATTAATTTGCATTTTTATTGGCATCAGCTGTAAACGCTGCACAGAAAGCGATTAAACAAGGATCACATCTTTAGATTAGTGAAGACAGATTTTCGCACACACTTTGTTTACAGATGAATTATGAATAAGTATTACGTATCGCGGGAAATTGGATGTGACAGCAGGTGAACTGTGGATTCTTTTCATTTTATGCTCCCTGACAGAGTGAAAAGTTTGAGTTTGACTTTACATAAAAGTGACCTTGTGCACAACATTTACATAAATCATGTATAATGCCTCATGTTAATCTGCTCAGGCGCATCATTTGCATAATGTTTAGCGAGAGCAGCGTTTCATGTTATTCTGAAGGTGTTTGGCTGGGCCTGCATTGATTCCTCTGTTCTTTCTATTACGGCTCATGTTAATAGCGGTTTTACCATAATCCAGCGAGCGAGAGTTCTGGTTAACACCTGCTCTGTGTTTCCTCTGACAGGCCACTCTCGCCGCCGGTTGTTGTCGTTCATTCAAACCCGTCCACATTCAGGAAGACAAACAAAGTTTCATGAGGTCAAAGGTCATGGAGCCAACTTCTGACAACAGCAACTCCGTCAAATGAGAGTTGGCATCTGATGACAATGAGAGAACAAACTTCCTTCAGAAATTTGCTTGTCTTAGAGCGTGAAATCAGCTTCTGATGTTGTATATTTACTCTTACTGTTTTTTTTTTGGTTTTTTTTTGTAAATACATTATGAGTGAAAAGCATTTTCTTCTGTTGCATTAAAGTCTACATACAAAATTATAATTAACTAAAACTTAAGCCATAAAAAATAACATTTTCATTATTTGAAATAAGCTAAAATATAATATACCTTAAACATTTTTCATTTTCATTTAGTTAAACTTCTGCACTAAAACAACTAAAAACTTTTTATTTTTTTAAAAAGTAACATTTAAAAATACTAATAAAATATGACACAATAAATGACAAAAATACACAACAAAGGTGTAGTAGTACCTCAATGATACTGAAACAATGCTTTCCCAAAAATAGTTTGTATATATATATAATATATAATATATATATATATATATATATATATATATATATAGACTTATGTGCCTCTTGAAGCTTGCTTTCTGATGAATAAATATAAATGAATATATACTATATTATATATATATATATGTGCCTATAATATAAATATATTTTGATATATATATATATATATAATATTATTTAAAAAAAATTTTGAGAATATTTAAATTTGAGTTTCATTTTAAATGACCATCCCTACAGTATAAATTCCGGTATCTCTTGTTCTTTGAAACCACTATAATGGGGAAGACTGCTGATGGCAATGGGTCCAGAAGACAATCATTGACACCCTCCCCAAAGAGAGTAAGTCATAGAAGGTTATTACTGAAAAAGGCTGGCTGTTCACAGAGTGCTGTATCAAAGCATATAAGATGCAAAGTTGACTGGAAGGAAGAAATTGGGTAGGAACATTGCACAAGCAACAGGGATGACTGCAAGCTTTAGAATACTGTCCATCAAAGCCGATTCAACACTTAGGAGAGCTTCACAAGGAGTGGACCGAAGCTGGAGTCAGTGCATCAAGAGTCACCACGCTCATACGTCTTCAGCAAAAGTGCTACCAAGCCACTTCTGAAACAGAAACAACGTCAGAAGCATCTTACCTAGGCTAAGGAGAAAAAGAACTGGACTGTTGCTCAGCAGTCCAAAGTCAACTTTTCAGATAAAAGTACATAATGCATTTCATTTGGAAATCTATTTCTGGAGTCTGGAGGAAGACTGGAGAGGCACAGAATCCAAGCTGCTTGAAGTCCAGTGTGAAGTTTCTGAAGTCAGGGATGATACGTTCGGGGTGCCGTGACGTCGGCTGGTGTTATTGTGTTTTTGTGTTTCCCAAAGTCAATGCAGCTGTCTACCAGGAGATTTTGGAGAACTTTATACTTCCATCTGCTTTATGGAGATGCTGATTTCCTTTTCCAGCAGGACTTAAGAACCTGTCCACAGTGCCAAAGCCACTTCCAAAGTGGTTTGCTGACCATGATGTTACTGTGCTTGATTGGCCAGCCAACATGCCTGACCTGAACCCCATATGGAATCTATGGGATATTTTCAAGAGAAAGAGTAGAAACAGTCCATCCAACGATACAGACGAGCTGAAGGGTCAGTAGTGCCTCACCCCATATGGAATCTATGGGATATTTTCAAGAGAAACGTTTGGAGATGTGAATCCCTTGGAATTTGAAGCTGGCGACACAGTCTACCACCACCTCTTCATTGATGTAGATGGGTGTGTGTGCTCCACCTTTCTCCTTCCTGAGGTCTACTATGAGTTCTTTTGTTTTCTTAGTGTTGAGGTTTTTATCAGTACACCATGCAGCCAGACGGTCCACTTCCTCCCTGTAGGCTGATTCACTGTTGTTCGTGATGAGTCCGATCACTGTGGTGTCATCTGCAAACTTGACAATGATGTTAGAACCATGTACAGGATCGCAGTCGTAATTAAAGAGAGAATAGAGGAAAGGACTCAACACATAGCCCTGTGGTACACCAGTGCTTAGAATGAGGGTGGAAGAGCTAATTGAAGAGAGAATAGAGGAAAGGACTCAACACATAGCCCTGTGGTACACCAGTGCTTAGAATGAGGGTGGAAGAGCCAATTGCAGAGTGAAGTACTAATACCCAAGTCTCTAAGTTTGGTGGTTAACTTGGATAGGATGACAGTGTTGAACACTGAACTATAATCAAGGAACAGTATTCTGGCATAAGTGTCTTTATTGTCCAAATAAAAGAGGGCTGAGTGCTGCGCTATGGAAAGTGCATCTTCCGTGCACCTGTTCTTGCGGTAGGCAAATTGATTACGGTCCAGTTTCAGTGGCAGACATGTTTTGAGGTGTGCTAGGACCAGTGGCTCAAATCACTTGGTGATGATGGGGGTAAGCACTACTGGGTGGCAATCATTAAGGCATGTTGCGGAGGAGTTTTTTGGTATTGGCACGATGGTCTTAAAGCAGGTAGGCACAGTAGCTCAGGCAAGAGACAGGTTGAATAAGTCTGTTATATATATATATAAATGTTTTTATATATGTTTAGGAAAGTAGCTCAGGCAAGAGAGAGTTTGTATTATTGTTTTATATTTATATAAAACAGATGAATATCGATACGATTTTTTTGAATGAAAAAAGTCTCTTCTGCTCACCAAGGCTGCATTTATTTGGTCAATACTACAGAAATAAATCAGTAATATTGTGAAACATTATTACAGTTTAAAATAGCTGTATTCTTTTTTAATATATTGTAGTATATTCCTGAGATGCAAAGCTGAATTTTCAGCGTCATTAATCCAGTCTTCATTGTCACATGATCTTCAGAAATCATTCTTATATGCTGATTTGCTGCTCAAGAAACATTTATTATTATTATCGATGTTGAAAACAGTTGTGCTGCTTCATATTTTTGTGGAAACCATGATACATTTGATTTTTCAGGACTCTCTAATGAATAGAAAGTTCAAAAGAACATTTTAAATCTTTTGTGACATTATAAATGTCTTTAGTGTCACTTTTGATCAATTTAATGCATCCTTGATGGCAAAAAAATTATTTATCTCTTAAAAAAATCCTACTTACCCCAATCTTTTGAGTAGAAGTGTCTTGCTCAGCTGTCTGTGACCTGAGACTCATTTTAGGTCAGTATAATGTGTGTCTGCTAGTTCTATTATACAGTACAGTCATCGAGACGAGCTGTTACCTCACTAGAGCACCTCACCTCGCTCTTCAGTGAACAAACTCAGCTTATTATTGTGCAGAAGATGCCGCCATCATAACATTAGCTGTTGGCAGCTGAGCCACACACGATCCAGTCCCTCAGGGTTTGTTGACTCAATCCCAGCCATTACACAAAGTGCTGTTTTTATTTTCCCGCGCAAATATATAGCGGTCGACACAGGTCATGAATCATCACTCAAACGATCCAGGTGTTAGCCGCGGGTTTCATGGATAAAACTCTGTAATTGGCCAGACTCTGGTGGAAAATATATAGATATAAGCAAATGCCAGCCGCGAGAGCGCATGTATGTATCCGAATAATGAAGTCTCCAATCAGAAGTACACTTTTGATTAGCTGCTATATGTCGAAAGTGTGACGGAAGTGATTAAAAGAGCTCATGCTTGTGTCGATATGATATTTATTCGTCTTTCAAGTATGGATTTAAATGCAATAAATTGGCAACACCGGTGGGTTTTCCTTCACACTGCTGAGTGATTGATGACTAGCCTATTTATAATGCATTTTTACATGTGTTGTGCATTGGGACACTTTACGGTAGTCTTAAGGAGGAGACAGAGCGGCTATGACAGAATGAGGCCAGGAAGGAAAGGATAGAAATTGTAAAAAAAAACACCTGATAGGCCTGTCAAAAGCACAAGACAAGCCGAGATTGGAATATTTCCAACCGCTGCCTGCCTTTGACCCACATGTCTCTCAAATATTAGGATCGTTTTGGCAAATACTGTCAGCTAAATCTGGCTCTGTTCTGTCTGCATGTGAACAAGTGGATGAAGAAACTGGAGTAGACATGCAGAGAAGTGCTAGTGATGCACTGCTTATTATCGGTTTGCTATTGGTTCAGATGCATGAAGTGCACAAGGAATCCCAGAATAATTTAGTATGGTGCCTATCCATTGGAGATCGTCTTCTGTATGAAACATTAAAGGCCTAGGCAATAAAGCTTTAAAAACATTCTTATAACCTCTCTCTCTTTAGGCTTATATATAGAATAAAAAAATAGTATTTTTAATAAAAATATATTAAAGTATATATTAACACATTTTATTTAGAATTTATTACTGTGAAACCTGCTTAAATTGTACTTGGCTCCCTATAACGAATACATTTGCACATGCTGACAGATTTTTGTGATAAAATCATTACTTTCTCCGTATAGCATTCTGTCTTTTCTTTTTTACACAAAAAATGTTGCTCAATCAAAATATACACTGTATACATGTATGCATTTTTAAGGAATGCTTGTTGTATACTTGTATTCAGCAATGACACATTTATTTTTTTTTGAGTGATTGTTGTTTACTTGTATTCAGCAACGACACATTAAGTTGATCTGAATTTGTATTTTTTTTTTTATATTATTTTTTATGGCTGTTTTTCTACTCCACAGTATCTTTCCAGAGCGCTGAAGGGTTCACTTCTTGCTGAAGGGCAAACAGCAGCGGTCATATAATTTTTCCAGGTGGGAATTGATGCTGAATCTTCCTGTTAATGGCTCTGAGCTCCTGCCAGTGAGCCACTTATACCACAACGCTGAGGACATGATGTCACACCAGCTTCTGTCCTGGAGTCCTGGACGAGAGTTTTCCCTGCGGTAGCTCATTTCCAAGAACTGCAAGTGAGGATTCAAATCACATTTGAATGTCGCTTTTTAGTCAGATTGGTAAGAAGAAGCTCTATTTCTATTAGTACACTTTCTGAAGTATCAGGAGTGACAACCACATTAAAATATGGGAGTCAATCCCCTAAATTGTCGCTTTGTGTGTGTATGGAACAAAACTTCAGAATACCATTAAAAAACTCCTGGCAACACCCTAGCGACCACCAGGATCTGCTTAGCAACCACCTAAAGTACCCTAGAAACCCAGAACACCCTAGCAACGGCCAGTCAACACCCTAGAAACCATTCAGAGCACCCTAGAAGCCATCCGGAAAATCATAACAACTGCTTAGCAGCCATCCAGAACATTAAAGGAACTACCTAGCAACCACCCAGAATAATTTGGCAACTGCTTAGCAACTGCCCTGAGTACCCTAAAAACTGCACCCACCCAGCAACACCCTAGAAACCATACAGAAAATCACAGCAACTGTCTAGCAACCACCCAGAACACCCTAGCAACCATCCAGAATGATACATGATTTATGTACCGCCTAGCATACCTCTTTGCAACTATCAAGAACACGTAAGAAGTTCCCTAGGAACCACCCAGTAAATCTCCGGAACTGATGTGGAACTAGCAAGTACCATTGCTAAGAAACAGAAGAATAGCAACATTGAAGATGCCTTGCAACCACCTAGAACATGCTAGCAACCATCTCGAAATGTCAGTGATTGACACTGTGGTAACCATAGCAACGTGTGTTTGGTTTCCACAATTTTTGACCAAAGTAATATTACAGAAGCAATATTTTTTTTATTATGTTTTGATTTAATATGATATTAATGATTATTTGTTTTTTGTTTTATTTTATACTTTGGTCCTGATTGTGAGATTAAAAAGTCTTTCTTTTTTTTCAGAATTAAGTAAGTTATGTAAATTCAGATTTCAGAGGGAAAAAAAAAAAGTTATGAGCTAGTCGGAATTCCTTTTTTATTTTTTAAACCCATGGAAATTACAGGGAATGAGGTACAATTCTGAGTTTATATTTCTATTTTTTTATTTTTTTCTCAAACATGCGAGATACAAAGTCCAAAACGTGAGATGTTAATTCGCAATTCTGAGAAGAAAAGTCCAAATTGTGAAATAAAAAAGTCGCAATTACCTTTTTTTATCCTGTGGCAGAAACAATTGCGGGTCCCACTTTATATTAATTGGCCTAATTATAATTATGACAATTAAATTCTTATGTGTAAATGTGTTCATCTTTTTTTTTATTTTTATGTTAATGTTTTTAATGTTTTAATGTTTATGTTAATATGGTTAGGGTCAAAAGTAAATGTAAAGTATAGTATTACACTAAAAAAGAAAAGATTAATTGAATTTGCTAAATGTTTAAAAGGTGAGTGGTTGCACTCAATTTATTTTAGCTACATTTAAATAAACAAATTAAATTAAATTTAGTTGTCTAACTTTCAGCAAAATTTGTTTATTTAAATGTAGCTAAAATAAATTGATTGCAACCCCCCCCCCCCAAAAAAGTAAATTCAATGAATCATTTTTTTTTAAATAATTTTTAAATAATTTAAATAATGTCTACAATGTGTACATTGTTTATGTGAAGCTCTTTATTTCAATGTCTACTGTAAATGTATTCTAATTGAGTCTTTTGTTGAATCAACAGAATTCTTTTTCAGTCCCATTATTGATTCCAAATTACGATAGAAATTCCATTGGCTTTTCTTTACCGTTACATTTTTTGCATTTTGCAGACACTTTTATCTAAAGTGACACGCATTTTATCACTAAATGCATTCACTGGGAATGGAACCCGTGATTATTTGACAGATTTTTGCGTATTGCATTGGTTCTTTTGTACAATATACAACATAAACTCTGACAGCCTCATGCAACCAATGCATGCATGCTGTGTTTGTGTTTCTGACAATGTCACGTTTCCTCATCTCTCCACTGCCAGTTGCTGACAGAATCATATTCATGACACTGTTTCAGCTTTTAAGGCAGCTTGGGTCCGTGTTACGAACAGTCAGTTATCAAACCGTACACCCCAGTGACCGCCGAATCTGCAGACTAATGGATAATAAATCTATGCATTATGGATGGAAAGAGAAAATGGAATATTCCAAGAATAGTTAATGTGCGTTAGTGTCTGATTACTTTAAGCATTAGAGGCCCAAACATCTAGATGTTTGTAATGAGAACTTTGAGATACGTGAGTTATAAATTAAATAATTAATTGTTTTAAACACATCAAATTCTGATTTTTGCTCGACTTTTTTGACCTTCTCGACTTAGTGATTTTATTAACCCAGTTATTTATTATTATTTAATTTATTTATTTTTTTACATTTTATTTATATTTTAGATATTTCTTTCTTGAAAATAAATAATTGTTGTTAATGTTAAGTAACGTTTTTAATGTTAACTGAAATTATTTAAAAACAATATTTTGTTCATTGAAATAAAGTTTAAATAAAATAAAATACTATATAACTAAAATAAGTATTTGTTGGAAAGGCTTGAAACTGCTTTGACTACATGAAAATTAGAAATGTTACTTTGAAATAAATTTAAGCAGAAGTGCTGAAATTATAACTGAAAACTAAAACTGAAATAAAATAAATTAAACCTATTTTTTTTTTGGTTTATTTTTTTAATATATAATTATATAATTTTTTTTTTATAAATAAAAAAATTAAAAAGAAACAAAATTACTGGAAATGACACTAAAATTCAATAAAATAAAATATAAAATAATCATATTTAATGTTAACTGAAATTATTTAAAAACAATATTTTGTTCTGTGAAATACAGTTTAAATAAAGTAAAATAATATATGAGAAAAAATAAGTATTTGTTGGAAAAACACAAATTAAACCTATTTAAAAAAAACAATGCAGCAACACACAGCAACAAAATTAATTAAATTATTAAAAAAGAAAAAAGTAACAAAATTACTGAAAATGACACAAAAATTTAATAAAATAAATTTAATAAATTTAAATTTATATTTTTTTTATATTTTTTTTTTTATTTATATATATATATCATCAAAAAATATAATAAACAGTTAAAAATACAATTATATATATTTTTAAGTTTAAGTCCTAAAAGTACAACTGCAGAATAAAACTGCAATAAAAATTAATTAAAGCTATTGGAATTTTTCAAAAATAATTAAAATGTCAAAAGCAGCGCATGTCAGGATTGCTAAAAGTAAAACTAAAATAATAAAAGCTCATTCAAAATATTAATGAAAACTACTACACTGCTTTGAGGTTGACATTCAGCATTTTCTGAAGGTTAAACTTTTCTTTTACTAACCATTTGCTGAAAAACAAAAAACGACTGCGTTTTCAGGCCGTCTTTTGTGCCATATTCCTTGAAAGTGCTAAATATTTTCCACACACATCTGAGAAGGAACGCCATTCATATTAGTGGAATGAAATGTTTTAATTAAATCCTCTCTGTCTCGGCGGTTCTCGGGTTAATTACACAGTGAAAAGTTAATTAAACAGCGGGGTTAGGAGCGCTGTGAACCCTCCGTGCTCCAGCGTTTGGTGAATGGGTGTTTTATAAGAAGCGACTGCAGTCATTTACCAGTGTATTTCATATAATGTGTAGTTTCCCAAAAGAGGTGGAGGGGGAAAGTGTTCTCACAAGTTATCAAAATCAAATCTGTCCTATAAATTAATTAGAAATGTTCTGTATAATTGATTTGCTGCAAATTAGATGGAAATGAGATAAAATATTCATTGAACTATCTGGGGAATCTGCCCAACAGGCTTGGGTCTGGCTCCAAACGCTGTCCATATGGCAGTAATGTGCAGCAGTGTTGCAGAAGTGTTGGTCTGATGCCTGCTGGCAGACGGAGGCAGATCTGCTCGTATCTGATGTGTGTGGAGTGAAAGATAATGAGATTGTTGTAAGTCTTAAGTACAGAACCTGCCCCGGGGTTCGCACTTCAGAGCCGCGCCGATCTCGCCTGCTGTTTGCCTTTAAAAACGCATTTACTTTGTCTTCTTCACAAACTTCGAGTGCTGCTTTCAACAGCTGCTCTTTCTGATGCACAAGCCGCTTTTGTTCGTGAAGTCGGCTGCAGTTTACGGCTTGCTCTGGATGAGAGATGCTCACTTAAAGCGTCTGATTGGCTTGTTTTGTTTCAGAATATTTGCTGTCAGAAATCATGTCTGATTTGAAGTATGTTATTGAAGTGAAATTTTGGTCTTCTCCATTCAAGTAGTAGAATGTTGAAGTATGTAAGCACATTTCAAGTAGTAGACTGTTGAAGTATGTAAGAAAGCTAAAAAAACAATCTTATGTGTTAACAACACAAACACACAAACATACGCACACACAAACACACACACACACAATTAAACAAACACTCACACTCACACACACACACACACACATATGATGGAAAGCTTAAAATAAATAAATAAATAAATACTAAAAATAAAATACTAAAATTACTACAATAAAAACTGAAAGAAAAAAACAATTACTGTTATTGTTAACTAAAACTGCTAAAAAATAATTTCTGGAAATGGAAATGTGTTTAAAAAATCATGTAGACTGTTAAAATAACAAGTATATAGAAAAAGAAAAAAAAAAGAAAAAAGTAGAAATGTGTGTTGTCTTGTAAACGAGTTTTTTTATTTTTTTACGGTTAACTAAAACTATTTTTTGGTTTTGGTAATTTGTAAAATTACTGTATGTAAATAAATAAATAAATGAACATTGTGTGTGTGTGTGTGTGTGTGTGTGTCTTTCTCTCTCTCTCTCTCTCTCTCTATATATATATATACACAATATGCTAATTTTTTGAGAAGGACCTGTGTATATATATATATATACAATTTAAAAAAGCAGAAATGTTGTCTAACTGAAATAAATAGCAATACTAAAATTTGTTGATAATGAAATTTTTTTAAAAAAATTTTTTATTATTAATAATGAAGTATGATATAAAAAGCTATATAAAAGCTATTTCAAAATAACAATAAAATTAGATATGTTGTCTTGGCGACTAACTGAAATAGATAACAATACTAAAATCGCTAAAAAAGGAAATTTATTAAATATAAATATTAAAATAATATAAATCTTTACAATTACTAAAACTGAAATATACTAATAAAATCTATTTTCAAAATAATACATTTAGAAATTAGAAAGCTATTTCAAAATAATAATAAAATTAGAATTGTTGCCTGGCGACTAACTGAAACAAGTAACTGTTCTACAATTGCTAAAACTAACCAGGAAAAAAATTATTAAATATAAATATTAAAATAATCTAAAATTAAATTATATATATATATGACTAACTGAAACAAGTAACTGTTCTACTGTTGATAAATTTTTAAATATAAATATTAAAATAATCTAAAATTGAATGAAATATAACAGAAAAAGTTATTTCAAAATATTCATAAATGCTATAAACTTACACTAATCCTGTTTTGACCAGAGATGCAGGTGTGTTTGATAGACTCCGCCCACTCCTCCTCCTCCTCCAATCAGAACGCTGGAGTGTTTCAGCTGCTCTGCTGCTCTTGTGGTTGATCAGTGAGACTCTGGTCTTTATGGAGCCGTTCTGTCTCAAATCTTTCCTCCCTGCGGTTGGGTCATATAATGTTTCCTCTCATCTCCCACATCGTCTGTGGTCTGCTTTTGTTTCTTTATTAGTTTGGGCCTCTATTTTTTTGGCCTTTTAAAGTTAGTATTTTGTCTCCACAGCACCTCAAGAAAACCATCTTCTTTTGAGTTGTGTTTTATTGTTTGTTTTCACTGGCATTTTTCTTGAATGTTTTTACCTCTTATTGGCAAATTGACCTGAGAGTGCTATTCAGTAGATTATACAGATTATTTCACACAGAACTCGTAAATAAATGTAATCTTCAACAGTGCACAGCATTACTTTAGTATCATATATGCTATAATAAATATTGTTAATATCATTAAAGCTAAAAGTGACACTAAAATTAAAAACATTAAAAAACTAAAAATTTACTAAAATATAAAAGGCAACACTTCTTAATGTAATTTATTTTATCTTAATTTGAACAGAAATAAAATTAATAAAATCACAAAGACACAGGCCAAAAACTATTGAAATAGGAAGAACACAATAAAATAACTAAATGTTTAACTAAAGTTAAAACAAAAACTGAAAATATAAAAATAAAAATGTTCAAAATATAGTATCTAAGTTATATATTTTTTTATGAATTTTTATTGATTAATTTTAGTGTTGTCGAACGATTAATCCCAAATAATCGCATCAAAAATAAGTTTTTGTTATACTGTGTTTATTTATTATGTGTGTATAAGAAAAACATGTTATGTTTATATATTAAATATATTTATATATAATATAAAATATGATAATAAATATTTAACTATATGTAAATATTACCAAAATATACTATATGTATGTGTATTTATATATACATAATAAATATACACAGTACACACACAGATATTCTGTAAACAAAAACTTTTATTTTGGATTTGATTAATCCCGATTAATCGTTTGACAACACTAATTAATTTTAATTTAGTTATTTTTACTTATTTTAATCATTCAAGTTGAACTGAATGTAATAATATTATTTTATATTTAATTTAATTTAAGTTCATGTTTATTTTAGTTCAATTTTTTTTTAATGGATTTAGTTTTAGTTAACTAAAATAACACAGGCATTCAGTTCTGCTCATAAATATCTACATTTTATTTCTGTAGTGGATTTTATTGCATTGAAATTTGTACTGTTTTCCTCAGTAGAGAAGTTAGTTGCAAATATCTGCTAAACATAAATCTATTTTCAAGCGTCTGCCAGCATATAGATGATCTCCCTGCTAATAGATATGGACTGAAAGCCACACAAGTCCAATTCTGATTTTATGTGGGCTTTTACTGGAGCAGAATTTGTCATAATAAGTGAGTTGCCATAACATCTAAACACGCTGGAAATGCAGATCATAAATATGCTTGAGTATCTAGAGCGTAATGTTATTAAGCAGGAGGTAGCCAGCTTTCTCAGCCCTTCACAGTCCCCCAAAAAAGTGATTAAAATGAACATCCATTCAGCGGGATCCACGACGCTTGAGGTTAATGGACTTGCAGCGGTCCGGTCTCGCCGCAGGGCATGGAGAACTCCGGATAAACCTTGAAACACAGGACAAATCGCACCGGCATGCAAAGATGGCAGCAGTCAGCGAAGCATGAGATTAAAAAGCATTAAACCTGAGTACCACATCATAGCTTTCATAAATTAGCAAAGCAAAAAATAGGTGCGGACAAAGCTGACATCACGGCGAAAGCACTACATCGCCGGCGTCTCTCTCGTGCAATCTGGAGTTAAAGGCTTCGTGTCGATTCAGACGGAGGGTTTGATGGGAAATAAAAGCATAGGTGGGCCATTGTGCAAAATAAAATGCAATGATGCACCCTATATGTGACCCTGGAGTGTCTTAAGTGTCAATTTTTCTGAAATTGAGATTTATACATCATCTGAAAGCTGAATAAATAAGCTTCCATTGATGTATGGTTTGTTAGGAGGACGATATTTGTCTGAGATACAACTATTTGAAAATCTGGAATCTGAGGGTGCAAAAAAATCTAAATATTGAGAAAATCATCTTTAAAGTTGTCCAGATGAATTCTTAGCAATGCATATAACTAATCAAGAATGAAGTTTTGATATATTTATGGTAGGAAATTTACAAAATATCTTCATGGAACACGATCTTTACTTAATATCCTAATGATTTTGGCATAAAAGAAAAATCAATAATTTTGACCCATACAGTGTATTTTTGGCTGTTGCTACAAATATACCCCAGAGACTTAAGACTGCTTTTCTGTTCCAGGGTCACATATCGTTTGCTGTTGAGCACAGTCATTTTTTCCCCTAATGTTTTAGCAAATTGTTGGCTCTAGTTCTCGTTTCTTGATTGTTAACATGATAAAGCCTGCTGTTTATTTGATAGGCCTCTAAATGATCCTTCTGTCCTCTGGCTGAGAGTTTAGAGTGTTTTATCCAGTAAAAGCTCTTGGAGTGTAATTGTAGAAACATCCAGCTTCTTTCTGCTGTCAAATCTTTGCTGATTTTTTTTATCAAATAACTGCAGTAATATCTCCAGATGAACTCTTACTGGACTGAAGCAGCTCAGCTTTACTTGATCTTAGGTTATTCATGTTTTGGAGTGTTATGTATGGTATTATGTATGTTTTTGGGGGTGTTTGTTTCCAGAAGCTTTACTTTCACTGTTCCTCAGCGGAGGAATGATCTTCACAAGCCTCCAGAACATCTCACATCTTCTGAGGAGCCTTTATTTCTTCATCTCTCAATCACTGCATTGCACTATATGTTTGGATAATTCTCTTTTTGTCCATATAAATTGCAGCATCTGCACCAAATTGCATATTTTTGCTCAGTTTGGGTCTCTGAATAAAATTGAGCTGTTTATCCTCTTTATCGTCGGCCGGATGTGATATAAATATGATAAAACACACATGCAAACTTTATTTTACATTTTGTCTGGAGGTTTAATAAACTGTTCCATTTAAAAAAAAAGATTTTTTTTTTTCTGTCAGTTTTCTGTGTGTTGTCTGTTTATTTCATTATGTCAGGCTTTACAGGGTTAACCGCATGTTTGGTTATTTTCAGGATATATTCTTGATGTCAGTGTAAAATCTGAGTCCTGTTCCAAACGCTGTTGTTTATTCCTGCGTGTCAAATAGTGGGGGTCACACGTGACCAGCTCTGAATCTGCTGCTCGGAGGGAGAGAGAAAGCCTGGTTTGTATGGGCTTCTCTCATGTTTATGTGGCGTGTTGTTAATGCAGCTCAGGGGAGCTTTGACTTTGAGAAGAAGGCTTTCTGAAGGGTTTCTCTCAACTGCAGACACACTTACACTGCTGTGACGATGAGGTGTGAACCGTAAGGTGAATTTGTCTCTGTAGCAGCACACAGGACACTTGCACTTTGGGAAACGTCAGCAAATGCAAAGCCTGTTCTCAGCATGCTTTTATACATCAGCAAATGCAAAGCCTGTTCTCAGCATGCTTTTATACAAGAAAAAAGATTTTGTGTAGATTGTGTAGATTTACTTTTCACTCAGAAATTGCTAGTAATTTTTTTTGCTAGTAAACTTAATTTTTTGCTTGTTCTTTTTTTTTTTTTTTACTTTTTTAATGGTTTTGTGTAGATTTACTTTTTTACTAGTACTTTTTTTTTCAAATTATGTGTGTATATATATATATATACAGTACAGGTCAAAAGTTTGGAAACATTTTTAATGTTTTTGAAAGAAGTTTCTTCTGCTCATCAAGCCTGCATTTATTTGATCAAAAATACAGAAAAAACAGTAATATTGTGAAATATTATTACAACTTAAAATAATTGTTTTTAAATTTATATATACTTTAAATTATAATTTATTTCTGTGATGCAAAGCTGAATTTTTAGGATCATTATCACATGATCCTTTAGAATCATTCTAATATGATGATTCATTATCAAAGCTGGAAACAGTTCTGCTGCTTAATATTTTTTTAGAACGTGATACTTTTTTAGGATACTTTGATGAATAAAAAGTGAAAAAAAAAAAAAAGAAGCTATGTTTTTAAAATATAAATATTTTGTAATAACAATATACACTACTGGTCAGTAATTTGGGGTCAGTAATTTTTTTTTTTCTTTCGTTTTTTTTTTTAAATAAAATCAATACTTTTATTCAGCAAGGATGTGTTAAATTGATAAAAAGTGATAGTAAAGAAAATATATTATTAGTTATAATTTTTTTTTTTTAATAAATGCAGTTCTTTTTAACCTTTTATTCATCAAATATATTAGACAGCAGAACTGTTTCCAACACTCATAATAAATCAGAATATTAGAATGATTTCTAAATGATCATGTGATAGACTGGATGTTACATGTGACACTGAAGGCTGGAGTAATGATGCTGAAAATTCAGCTTTGCATCACAGGAATAAATTATTTTTTTTTAAAGTATATTCAAATAGAAAACAATTATTTTAAGTTGTAATAATATTTCACAATATTACTGTTTTTTTCTGTATTTTTGATCAAATAAATGCAGGCTTGATGAGCAGAAGGGACTTCTTTCAAAAAACATTAAAAAGAAATGTTTCCAAACTTTTGACCTGTACTGTATAATTACTATAATATATATATATATATATATATATATATATATATATATATATATATATATATATATATATATATATATATATATATGTGTGTGTGTGTGTGTGTCTCTGGCAATAATCTTAAAATAAACTTATTTTGAACTGATGCTAAAAACATGGATGCATTTTAATTTGGAAATATTATATTGTGTAATATGTTAATGATGATTTGTGTGTGATTTTGATTATACTAAATATATGACATATTTTTTTCTTTTTTTTTCAAAAACTGCTGTATTTCTGTATTTTAATAAAGATAAAATTACACATTCTCACTTTAATTTCTCAGTTTAATGGTTTAAATACAATTAAATTTTTATTTTATTTTTTAATTTGTATTTTTTTTTTCAGTTTTTAATTTTATTATTTTTGTTGAGTTTTTGTTTTTCTTTTAGTTTTTGTATTATTTTTTTACTTTTAGTTTTCTTTGTTTTTGTTTCTGTGTTCTTTATTAAATTTTTTTAATACGTTTATATAGTTTTAAAATGTTATTTTAGTTAATATTTTATTTGTATTTCATTTATTTTGTAATTATTTATATTTTATATTTTACTTATTATATTTATTTTATTTTATTTTATTTTAGCTCATGTTTATTTTATCTTTAATAATGAACGTGTGTTTTTTTATGGTTTTAGTGCTGAATATTTGATATCGCTCATCCCAACTAGATAAGACAGCTCAAAGCATAAAGATGTTTGAGAGATTAAAAGACTGCAATCACAGGAAATTCTCATAATTTTACTATTACCTAGGCGATATGTAATTGCTACCTGATGGGAATTATGAAAAACACAAGACATTAGTGCGGTTTTATGGTTTGCTTGCATAATTAGATTTGATCATCTCTCTTATCTTGTGCAGTAATTTACACTTAGTCTTTAATACCATTTTATGCTTCATTATTACATTTGACATTTGACCTGCCATCTTGTTTACCAAAGTGGAAAAGGAATACATAAATGCATCACTGCATTGAAGTCTTTATAAAATATATTTATTAATTATAATAACTAATTATATATTTATTTATTTTATATGCCATATTCATATGCCATAGTAAATGTTCCCAAAAACATATTAATATTTTTATAAGTGGCATTTTAGCATTCTAGGCATATACATGAGTTTTTCTCTAATTTCTCTTCAGTATTCAATAGAAATTCAGCATTCATAAGAAGTCGTATGGTTTGCTGGGATGGCAGCAGTATTTTCCCGGGATATCTATCATCTTGCTGGCTGGGAGAATCTGAGATTACTCTGAGATAATTTTTCCCACCACATACTGTTTGGTGTTAGACTTGATTCTGTTTGTGTGAGGAGACACGGACACACAGCCGCTGCTCTTCGGCCCTTTGACTAAATGTTGCAAATCACAGATTATTCTGGTCAGGAATCGTCCACTTAGACGTGTAAAGTGACCAGTCACAGCTAGTTTGGTTTATATGCATTTACACTGATAAAAATAAAATATCCTTGAAACAATTTTTTAGTGATTCATTATTAGTAAATTTCACAAATAATTATAATTAATGGTGGTTGTGATTTTATTTTGTATTGTAAAAAGTGAATAGTTTAATTTTATAATTTTTACAGTGCATATGTTTATCTGAGTTTTAATCTGAATCAGTTTATATTTTCTGATTTCATTTTTAATTTCAGTTTTTTATTAGTTTTTGTTATTTTTAAATAGTTATTTACGTTTTAGTTTTAGTCATTTTGTTGTGTTTTGTCATTTTTATTGTTATGTTTTTAAATTGAGTTTTCAGTTTATTTTGTGATTTCTTTGTCATTTTTATTAGTTTTTTTTTAAATACATTTAGTAGTTTTGTTGTTTCTCTTTAGTTGTTTATTTCATTTTTTAAATAATTTCATTATTTTTTATTTAAAAATATGGGTGTTAAATTTAATAATGGGTGTTTTTTTTTAATAATTTTGTTGTGTGTTTTTGTCATTTTTTATCTCATATATATATATATATATATATATATATATATATATATATATATATTATATTTATATGGTTTTAATACTGAAATATTTGTTAAAACTTGATCCAGATTACAATGAAAAAAAAATATATAATATATATATATATACATTTTTTTCTTTTTTGTTTTTTCTTTCTTTTTTTTTTTTTTTTTTACAGTGTATAATAAACCTGATATTAGAAAATAATAATTGGCATGAGAAAAAATATTCTATCAAAGCCAATTGTTTTGTCTCCAAACCTCATTAGATGTTCTTTGATTAGATTTATTTTATCAAAACAAAATGCTATGCAATCAGAACATGGCCTGCAATAAAGCACAGTGCCATAACCGATGGAGTAAATCTCCAGCAGCTCTATACAGCGGGTCACAGCAAACCTATACAAAGATGAGAAAATTCGCTTGCAGTTTTTTGACTTCTTGGAAATATTATTCCCCCCATACATGGTTACAAGGCACAAACAAATTGTGCCTCGGTGAGCAGCTGCTGCTGTCTACCCTCACCGCTTCTGATGAAAGCCCAGGTGTAGTGGAGAGAAGAGAGGATCTGAAAACAGAGAGAGAGAGAGATGGACCTCAGGAATCGTGTCTGAGGTTGCCCATTAGCACAGGAGCGCCGTGTGATTGGCAGACGCAGCGGGTCATCGTGATGCACAAAGTGCTGTCTGTTCCCCGGCCTGAAGGGCTCTCTGGGAACGAGCGGCTCCCTGGAGCCACACAAACATGAAAGCAGGTCTGTATCTCCCCACGCCGGCGCTGCACCTATAACATTTAGTCTTTTCTGCGCCACAGGGAGCCTTTTTTATATTTCACAAACCCTTCAGCTGCTGCTTTCTGCAGAGCCGCGGGAATCTGGAGACTTCAAGGCCGCGAGGCAGGGATTTTTCTCCCCTCGGTGTTAACAGGTTGTTTTGTTGCTTATAAAGATCTTTTGGTGTACAGTGGGCTTGCCTTGGTGGATGTTTCCTGCACATGTGTGTGTGAAGTGATATATACTTCTCATTTTAAGCGCGCATATACAAATAAAATAAAATAAAATGAAAGTTTTTCTTACTTTATTAGCAAAATTACTTGAGATAGTAGGAGAATTATTTTTTTGGATTTTATGTAATATAATGTTGTTTGATATATAATTTTATGAAAGTCAATGAAATCAGAAAAAAATTATTTAATTCAAAGGGAAAACTGATGTTTGTCTGACCCCATTGGCAGATTTTTTTGTTTTAAGGAAAAATTCACACAATTTTAATAACATTTAATAATATTTTTCATAAATTTTAATACTTAATATAATATGTCACTGTGCTTCTCAAGTATGTTTATATATTATATATTTGTAATGGAAAACAAGACAAAGATAGAAGTAATAATATTTTTTGCAGAGTAATTAAACTTGATGTAGCCTACTAAAATAACTAAGACTGAAATAAAAAAACAAAAACAAAAAAAAAAACAATAAAAACTATAATAGTATCCCAATATCTCTGTGTGTCGCTTGCTATAATATATAAAAAAGTATATATATATATATATATATATATATATATATATATATATATATATATATATATAATGTGTAAATGTTGATTTGTTGATCCAAACATCCATTACATTAATATTATAAACCATTTTTATTTCATGATCTATGGTTATTAAACAAAAAAATCTATTAGGAATTGATCATACAATGTAATATTATGAAAAATTTGTGTTAAATATATAATGCAGCCAGATGAATTTCATTATGTTTGCTGAAATTCTGCTTATTTGTTTTCATTATCCAGTAGTCAACTTTAGAGAAAATCCATGTCAAGTCACCATTATTTATATAGTGCTTTATACAGTACAGGTGTCAGAGCAGCTTTACAGTGTCAAACAGGAGAACAGTGTGTTGATAATGCAATAGGACAGTATTTCATTTAAAGTCAGTTTATTATAGATTCAGTGATATCATTGTTCAGCTCAGTTCAGTTCTCCTCAGACAGTATCTGTGCAATCAAGTCCACAATATTGCCAGAAATTAAGTGTCCCCAATTGCAAGCCAAAGGCAACAGACAAGGAACCAGAACAGAAATGGAGAAGAAAAAAAAAAAAAAAAAACCTTGGGAGAAACCAGGCTCAGTCTCTGTGTATAAATATACATATGCTTTTTTTTCTTTTTCTTTTTTATGATTATGATCATTAATCATGTAAACACTGAAAAAAAAAAAACAGTCTGGTGAATAAAATTCAAAACCACTGGTGCTGTTGAAATAAGAGTTAAATAGAAAGCAAAGCCAATACACCTTCACGCATTTGTCTAGTGCTTTCAAATGAACACTTTTATTAATACATAAATGGAATGTATAAATGAGGAATTATGTATTAAACACACGAGCACTGCTTTTCCTGGTTTTGCAACTTCTTAACCACTAATGCACATGGAATTCAATTAATGCAGTGAGATTGGCAATTTGTTCAGAGCATTATCTCTAAACACTGGGAATTAATAATAAAAACCCTATTAGGAAAAGACAGAACTGCAAGAACAGACCCAACAATGGCTGGCCGGTTTCTGCATTCTTGGAGGGACGCACATGACTGCTTTTTTTCTGCATTGGTCATTGCCTCTACAAATCTGTTCTTGGAGCACACCGCCAGAATCAACAAGATGGATGTAGGCACTGAAAGTACGGCTGGACACCCATGATAAGAAGCCCATGGCTCAGAAAGAAGCAAAAAAGAGATGCTGGCTGAAAGCCTGGACCAGTAGCTGGAGCTCATGCCACTTGCTCAAGAAATCACAATCATATACAGAAGACAAAGAGCCAAGCCAGAGTGAAAAGGTATTTAATCGATGTTCATGCTGTTCTTTTCCATGCAGTGAAATAAAGACACTATCGAGTGCCAAAAATTATGGAACAATCTGCATGATTTGCTGAATTCTGCCATATTTCAAACCTTTTTTGTATCTTTGCACACTGTAGTGTGACGATGCATTTGATTCAAAACACCATTGGTTCTGCAATTATGTTGCTGAGCTGAGGTGGGTCAGAGCAGACTAAATTTGGTCTGGCTTTACATCTTTACATACTTTGACACACCTTAGCATAAATGATCAAAGTATGTAGCTGTAATTTGTGTGTAAATGCATTCATGCCACCTCTGAGCAGCATTAAACAGTCTGTGTAAAGACAGCTAAAAGCCACTTCAGAAGTGCTTTTATGACACCTATGCAGTATAAATGTAAAAATGTATACATGCTGCTTAAAAATTATTTGTAAAAAAGCAATACAGAATTAAAGACTAAGACTAATTATGCCAGCTCTGACACACCTGAGCATATATGATCAGAGCTGGCATAATTTAGACTGCATTGCATTGATTCTTTACACAGAATTTTGAGGAAGTATTTTTACATTCTAATGCCACATTCACACTGCATGGGTGGCAAAAAAGCACTTCTGAAGTGGCTTTTAGCTGTCTTTAATTAGGCAGCTTAAAGGTGGCATCACCTTTTTGTGCATTTACACAAAATTTACTGTACAACTATATGGCTACTTTAGTACTAGGGGCTGAGGTGGGTCAAAGCTGGCATAATGTAGTCTGTGTTTTATTCTGCATTGCATCTTTACACAGAATTTTGATGCATCATTTGATGCATAGGTGAAATGGCATTTAGGTGTTTTTACGCAGTGCTGCTCAGAGGAGCCATAAATGCATTTCCACACAAATTACAATTGTATACTTTAATACTTAAGGTGGGTCAGAGTTGGCGTAATCTTGTCTGGCTTTTATTATGCATTGCATCTTCACACTGAATTTTAAACAGGCACAGAGCAGCCTTAACTGCCTTACAAGCTGTATAAAGAGACTTTAAGATGACTTTAAGTAAATTTCTAAGTATTTTGCAACAAAAATCTTAATAATTATTAAAGTAATTATTATTATATTAGTCAAATCTCCTGTGCATTTTGCATGAGCAGTTTCTCTAGACTGATCCCTAATCAGGTTTCATGTTAGTTAGGGTGCTGTCTCAGAAGGCAGCTGGCTATATAGTAAACAGCAATAATAGATATTGAAGCAGGTTCTAAATAATAGAGAGAGGCCAAAACTAAGATGCGAATGATTTCATCTTATTTTCCACCCATTATTTATGTAATCTAACACTTATTTGTGCATGCACATTGTGAGAGCATTAGCAGAAGCAATTATGCGTCGCCCATTAGTGCTCTTCTTCTTTTCTAGCCCAGACAGACATGAATGAGGGTCTTAGATGACACCTCGCACTCCCACAATCACTGTCGGGTGAGAAAACCTGTCTCACATCCTCTCATTTTCTTTTAATGACCGTGACAGTGGAAGTGCAGAGGTGGAGATGTGTGTCCTCCCCACCGATCCCCTCCCAGCAAATTTGAGCCACTTCAGGGCACTCAAAGGTGCTCCACGGGGCTCCTTTAATGTCCACGAGCTGGAGCACGAATCATCAGGAGGTCCTGGATGTGTCACGCTTGTCACCTTGCTTTAAGTGCGTCTGGCAAGCGTGGATGCTGGATTAATATTATATAGCCTACGGAAAGACTGTCGAATCAGCTATGAAAGCGCGGAAATCATCGTTGGCCGGTGAAAAGCAGGGCAGATGTCTCATTTTATTCCACACACTGAGCGAGCAAATAACATCCCTGATGTCTACATTCATGGTTCTATAGAAAGAAGCTAGACACATAATATGTGATCATACAGTCATCAGATCATTACCGCTAAATAAAGGACCTTGACATGACACGGAGGGCTCTTGTGTCAACCTGACTGTACATATTAATAAATGGACATGAAATATTGATTTGAGTGTGGATGATTTCATTATGTGAGGAGAAAGAGAGTGTTAAATGACAGCTATGAAGCTAATCGCTTGAATGAGATGGTTTCGCATCTCTGTGCAACGAGACTATGTGTTTCATTCCTGAGTGAATCAATGAGAAGAGTTCACTCAGCCGATTCGTTCAAAACGGTCTTTATTTATATAGCGCTTTTAACAATACAGATTGTGTCAAAGCAGCTTTACAGTATTAAATGTGACCCTGGACCACAAAATCAGTCTTAAGTGAACATTTTTTGAAATTGAGATTTATACATCATCTGAAAGCTAAATAATCTTTCCATTGATGTATGGTTTGTAAGAATAGAACAATATTTGGTCGAGATACAACTATTTGAAAATCTGGAATCTGAGGGTGCAAAAAAATCTAAATATTGAGATAATCGCCTTTAAAGTTGTCCAAATGTCCAAATGAAGTTCTTATCAATGCATATTACTAATAAAAACTGATGTTTTGATATATTTATGGTAGGAAATTTACTAAATATCTTTATGGAACATGATCTTTACTTAATATCCTAATGATTTTTGGTATAAAAGAAAAATAAATAATTTTGACCAAAAAAAAAATTATTTTTGGCTATTGCTACAAATATACCCCAGAGACTTAAGACTGCTTTTGTGCTCCAGCTAGGGTCACAAATAAGAAAATAGTGTGTGATAACCCACATGAAAAAATGTATCGTAAATATTATAGTGTTTTTGAACCATACTATAGTAAAGTGTATTATACTGTATATATTATAGCATTTACAAAACTTTGTTAATGAATGCTACAGCAAACTGTATCAACTGTAGTGAGCTGATAAACTGTAATAAATACTGTAGTATACTTTATTTTTCTACTACAGTAAGCTGTAGTGTACTATAGTATAATATACCCTATAGTTGTAGAAAATGTAGTACAGTATTGGGTAAGTAATTTGTTTATATTACTATAGTTGTTATGTTACCACAGCAACTATAGAATTACAACAACAAATTAATTCAAGTACTTAACTATAATATGGTTCAAAAACACTATAGTATTTATTATAAATTACTATAGTATTTTTTTCTTGAATGAAAAAAGGACAATAGTAAACATTACATTTTTAGGTAAAGTCATGAATTCAGTGATGTCATCATCCAGCTCGAAAAACCAGACAAAAGTTTTAATTCCAGGCTGCAGCAAAGTCAGATTGTGCAGAGGACTTTTCTGGTTCCCGTGGTCTTGTCCCGATGGCCGTCTATTGATATGATCTCCGCTGACATTCAGGGCTATAGAGGTTGTCTCATGAATAGATAGTGTTTTGAACGAATCGGTTGAATACAATGATGTATCGCTGTAACTTGCAGAAAGTTTCACTGGTGTTGGACGCAGCTAGACGACCAGATTTGAGGACCTTAATTAAAGGTGCAGTCACAGTAGCAAAATGTGGTATTATTAGGCTAATACTGTAGCGATGTATGAAGCACAGGCACAGCTCACACAGAAATAACTTTAAAGTACGGATGGTAACTCAAAAGTACTGAAACGAAGCTTTTCAAAACACGGAATCAAAAAAAATGATTCACTGTTTTGAAGCACTCGAAACGCCACAGACGAGCAACACCTGCTGGTAAAAACCTGTAGATTAATAAAATTGTGTAATTTTATTAATGTGCCAAACAAGGTCAATTAGCAATTAAACATTCTCTTTTCTGTGTTATACACGCACAAGTACTAACATTAAATTTTAAATGAATCAACAATGAACCTACATTATGAAACTGACCCGAGATAATAGTTAAAACTACCAGACGCGCATTTATCAGTTTAACCACTGACATATAACATGTTCAACAGATCACTTTGGGGGCTTTCTGAAATGTGGGACTTTTGAAATGAATCGAATTTGAATCGAATCGCAACGGAGCCTTGTTTGCTGAAATCACGTGACTTGGTAAGTTCAAAACGCGCCCCAAATCATTGGTTTCGAAATTAATTATTTGCAAATGTTTCAAAGCTTCATGTTGCAGTGTTTGGAAAGCTCACTAAATTAAAAGCAAGCAGTTGCGAAATCGACGTGAGGAAGTCGTTCACCTTCACGTGGAATTCCTGTCTGCGATGATGATATTAAAAGTACTGGATCACATGAAAAAATACTGTAGTAATTTATAGTAAATACTATTGTGTTTTTGAACCATACTATAGTAAATAACTTGAATTAATTTGTAGTGGTAATTCTATAGTTGCTGTGGTAACTATAGTAATATAAACAAATTACATTACCCAATAATGTAATGTAAATTGTAATTTGCAGAAAAATGGTAAATGTGACTGCGCCTTAACAGTTTGCAACACTGTAGGCTAGCCTGTCGAATTGTCTTTCTATTAGCTTATATCACATAGTTATCTGTGTGGGTGTAAACCTTGCAAACCCCATATTTGTCAATGATTTTGAATAGGTCATGAACTTGTCACTATAGGATACAGTCAATGCACATTTTAAAAATAACTGTTACTGCATAAAAAAATAGAGCTACCCATAAACCCCAGCTCCTTTGAAAGAGAAATAAAATGTCCTGTCTAAGCATAATGCTAAAATGTCTGAACATTTGCTCAAGGCAGTGTGAGTTTGCTCACTTCTGACATGGACATTCTTAGACACTACATGCCAAAGTCAATTTGATTTCCTGTAGAGCTGCTCATGTTTCCCCACTGAGACAACAGCAGTGTGACTGAAACATGAACTGCTATCACAGGAGAGCATTCTCTAAAAAGCATCCCGTGATGAGAAATTCTCCTCATTAGTGTGATCGTGCGAAAACAGCGTTACGGGGCGCAAAAAGCGTCTTTGAAATGTGCTTCATACATCATTAAATCTAAATCGCTCTTGCTGCTTTTGGAACTGTGTGTCCTGCCTATTTGTGGAAAAACAATAAATAATGAATAATAAATAAATAAATGAAAACACAGACCAGACAGCCTTCAAATTACTGAAGTGGATAAGGTTGGTTTTTTTATATTTGAAATATCATATTTTATTTAGATGACTTTTGCAGTCACTGTAGCAAAGGACTCATGTTTGTTTAAGATGATGAAGATGCAGCGAGAGAAAGACAGAAACTTCTCTCCACAGATACGCCGTGGGATTCAAAAGAGTGAAATGCCTCTGCTTTAGTATTTTTTTAATTACAAATTATTGTCAGCATCATAATTTGAGTGACAAATGAAAATCTGACTGTACAAAAAAAAAAAAAAAATTAATGAACAATGTCACTCGTTAACTTGGAACGTAGAGCACAATCTGACATAGTTCATTATTTTCTTTTACATTTTCTAAAATCCCCAATGTTTTATTCCTACATTTAAATGGAAAAGAAAACATCCCAGATTTTCACTGTGGCCTCATTCTTCTGAACCTCATATGTCTAAAAAAAAGGGATGTGCTCTTCATTTCAAACCTGAAAGTATACTGTGGGAGGAAAGTTGACATCAAAATACACTAAAGCCATTTGCTTTTCTCTTTTTTAAGGTGTAGTACATTTAAATCATGCTGTACATACCATTTAATATCTCAGTGGGTAAATTCATGGATTAGCCAAACGATTACTAGCAAACCAAGCCTAAGCTTAATGAGTTATTAATGCCTACGCAGAGGATTTTGTGAAATTAGGTTGCAACTCTTAGACACAAGATGTTATTAGGTTCATCCAACTCAGTATTTGTTAATTGCCTGGAGGCTGTGGAAATGTATTTTACAGTTCGCATTTGAATAAATGCAATACAAATATTTATTTTCATGTAGCTCTTCATCTAAAACTGAAGTATGTGATTTGCAATACCAAACAGAATTGCAGAAATAATGACTGTACCAATCAAACACCGTCTTCCGTCGGATTTCCAATTGCAATTTCCATTTGTTTGGTTCCTGTAGTGGCTCAGAAATAATAATAATAACACAAGACACATTTGAGTGTATATAACTCTGTGTGTATATAACATCTGCCTGTTACTCAAAACTAAATATTCTCAACTATTGTTTATTTGCATATTAAAGCACGTCTTTTGTTCTACAAGTTACATCGGAGGTATACTTTTGTTGAAAATACTTCATTACACCTAATTTTCCAACATTGCAAAACCCATATCCATCAACTATGATTTTGAACTTGAATCAATGCATGTCTCAAAATATCTTTTACTGAATGCATTGGAATAAAAGCAATGCAAATGTTTATTTGCATGCAAAGCTGTTGTTTTCCTTTGCCGCTTGTGACCAAACAGAAATTGCATTTTCATCTTCCACTGGATTTCCAATTGCAGTTTTGTTTGGTTTAGAAATAAAACACTGCACATTCGAGTGTGTACAATTCAAAAAGCATATTTTAATAGTCCTAAAAACATGTGTCTGTTATTCAAAGCTATATTTTTCAACTATTGCTAGGTTAAAGTTTATGTGTATATCCATGTCTGACTTCTTCCGTTTACACTGGAGGTTTACTTGTGTTGAAAATGTCTCATTATACTTCAGTTGGACCTTAAGGGCAAATCTACTGTGCATTCAGCTGGTGACCAGCACAAACACGAGAGTTTACACGAGACCCAGCACGCGAGCCGCCCACCAGCGGCACGGCATGATGACCCTGCACACCTGCCGACAGCCGTGGTAGTTGTAAGGCCATGCCTGGTAGCCCCCGTGAGGCTCACAAACCCGCTCACAATGGGTGTAACTGCGATGACATTCTGTGCAGCAAATGCCAAGGTGGTCCAGCATGGGATCGAACACCATGTGCCCCTCTGAACCCTCCTCATTCCGCTGGAGAGAGAAGAGAAGAGAGATGTGAAATTATTTCAGTGGGACAGCAATTCTGGTTCACTTTGTGCTTGTTTTAAAAATGTATTATTTCTTTGTACGATTATATGTTAGTCTTGTGTGGTTGTTTGTACTGTGCAAAAGGTTGGAGTCAGTATTCTTTATGTTTTCGAAAGAAGTCTATGTTCATCAAGGCTGCATTTATTTGATTAAAAATACTGTAAAATTGTGAAATATTATTACAAAAATACAGGAAAAACAGGAATATTTTGAAACATTATAACAATTTAAAATAGCTGTTTTCTATCTGAATCTGTGAAAAATACTGTAAAATTGTGAAATATTATTACAAATTATTTAATTTTCAGCATCATTACTCCAGTCTTCAGTGTCACATGATCTTCAGAAATCATTCTAATATGCTGATTTGCTGCTCAAGAAATGTTGAATACAGTTGTGCTGCCCAATATTTTTATGGAAACGGTGATACATTTTGTTTTTCAGGATTCTTTGATGAAAATAAAGAGCATTTATTTGAAACAGAAATCTTCTGGAACATTATAAATGTCTTTAATGCCACTTTTGGTCAATTTAACTTGCGATTCCCACAAAATATTAAGTAGCAAAAATGGTAATAATTCAATAAATTAAAATAATGTTAAATAGGCTAAAAATATGTTACATTTTACATTAAAAACAGTAAAAATGGTTATATTAAAATAGAAAAAAGTTATTTTAAATTGTAATAATACTTCACAATGTTACTGTGTTTACTGCATTTTTGATCAAATAAAGGCAGCCTTCACTCTTAAAAATAAAGGTGCTCAAAAGGTTCTTTGCAGCAATGCAATAGAATTTCAGAACCATTCAGTCAAAGGTTCTTTAAAGAACCATCTCTTTCTTATCTTTTTATAATCTGAAGAACCTTCTTTCACCACAAAGAAAGGAAGTTGTGAAACAGAAAGGTTCTTCAGATGTTAAAGGTTCTTAATGGAACCATTTAGACAAAAAGCTTCTTCTATGGCATCATGAAGCACCTTTATTTTTAAGAGTGTTGGTGAGTTAATGGAACCATTTAGACAAAAACTTTTGACTGGTAGTGCGTGTGTATTTATAGCATGTTTATGCATGACTTTAATAATGAAGGCATTGCTCACATGATAAGGGTTTTCAGGGTTGTAATCAGGCCCCGTCGGCTGCTCATCTTCTCTGGCTGAACTCGTGGAGTTTCGACGTCTCGCCTGTTGTCGGTTTAATCCTCCTGTATTCTGCCGTCTCACTCGCGCCACACTTCTCCTCTTCCTCGATGCTTCAGAAACAGCCAGCAGAGAGCGAGAGTGAAGAGCGAGGCATTTCTGAGCTTTAGATGGTAATCAATGCCTCATTCATAAATGTCACGGTCAGTGTGTGATAGCCATCGAATGTGGATCTGTTTTGCATTAAATATCCCACCTGGGATCAATAAAATGTATGTATTCGTATCTAAAAAAACATGTTTATGTGCTGTATGAACTCAGCTAACAGGAAACATTCAGAATGTTCTGGCAAGGTTCTCTTAAAGTCACAAACAAACATTCTTCCAGTAATGTTAATACAACGTTCCCTTAACGTTCATATAGCCAACAAAAACATTCTGAAATAATGTTTTCATAACTTAACTCTTTCCCCGCCATTGACGAGTTATCTCGTCTTTTAGAAGAAAACGCTTTCCCGCCAAAGACGAAGGCTATTACACATCTTCTGAATGAGTACAAAACCTCCCGAACAAAAAACATGTGAACAGGACAGAAAAACTAGCGATCTCTTATGCAAACAGATGCATATTAAAAATAATACAATCATCAGCAATAGACAGCATATAAATGAAAACTGCATAATGTTACGGAGTAAAATGATGATCCAGGAAGTGATACATGTCTGTGCAAGCTTTGGAGGTGTTGATGGAAGCGATTTACTGGATTTATGCTTTGATAATCGTATTGAATATTATCCAGATGTAGTTTTTGATACAAATGTGATTTTCTGACCTTTTTGCTCAAAACTATACATTTTTATGAACCTATTTTCAAGTGTTGATTAAAAAAAGAATGCTTTAAGCTAGAATAAAACTGATTTTTGTTTATAAGTTGAGTCTCTGATCTTTATTTTGGTGTATTGTGTTTTTTTTTTTGGTGTTATTTGGGTGTTCATAAAGTTTTATTTAAAGTAGTAAAAAAAGGTTGCCGGTGGCTGGCACATTTTTTAAAAAATGCTGGCGGGGAAAGAGTTAATGGAATGTTGTTAGAATATATTTTTGTTGGCTGGGATTTTGGTCTTTTAATAACGTTCTCAAAACGTTAGCACAAAAACTTTATTTTCATCATGGGAATGAATATTCTCTAAGCATTCTGAAATAAGTAGTAACATTTTTTTTTTATGTTTAGTTGAAGGTATAACTAAAATGTTTCAGAAAAGCATTCCATGAACAATGTTTTTGTGCTAATGCTTATTAAAGACCACATAACTGTGATTAAACATTCTATTAACGTTACTGGAAGAATGTTTGTTCATAACTTTGAGAGAACCTTGCCAGAACGTTTCCAGTTAGCTTGATGAATGACATTATATGGCTTATTCTGAACTATTAATCATACAATATAAAAAGCAATACTTTATCATAGTATTAACTTGCGCTTCATCATTGCTCTTGGTTTATGAATGGAAATGCAGTGAAACACCTCTGGAGTTTGCAGGGTGATGCCAGTAAATGGGAAGGTCTCCGCAGAATCTCAGTATTTCAGAGCTCAGGAAACTGACGTCCTTCAGTGGTTCTTCAGATGCGATCCAGACCAGAGTCCCTACATCAGATTTCTCAGCCTCCTATTGGTAATTAAAACACAACAGTTGACTGAACACTTAAACCTGAAACTTATATACAATGATGTAATAGATGTTAAAAAAAAAAAACACCTTTAAGTTGCTGTTAATAAAGATGCTTTTTGAATACAAAAGCAGCTACAGTAAACCTTAAAGGCCTGTTCAAACAAAAGGTAATTATAATGATTAATCGCTGTCTTTTTAGTTATCATTTTCAGTGTTAATGGCTTTTAACACCTTGATCCTGATATAAAAGCATTAGCTCAACCAATGGTATGAGTCTGGGGGCGGGGCTATCCGTTTGACAGACAGCAGATGGGGGCGTGGCCAGCGAAGCGGTATGAAATTCTGTTTAGTGAAGCTGATGATACTTTGGCTGTAAGCAATCATTTTGAGATGAAAAATCAGTTTAATGAGTAAGTTAATACGTACTGTATTCACAGTTACAGCTTATTACATTACATTTAGCCTGATAACCCCCCCCCCCCCAATTTAGTCTCATTTATATGATTATTCATGTAGCAGATGCTTTTATCTGAGGTTGATGTAACATGATAGACATATAGATTAATTTCTGCAGGACTATTTTCATAGATGACATTCATATTATATATATTCATATATAAGTGAAATGCAGAAATGGTCAGAACAGCTAATGTATGGGTAAAATATGAAACTTGAGTCTAATATGTAGAATGAAGCATGTGGGCATAAGAAATACTTTAATGGTGAATATATCGTTTCTCACCTCAGAAAGTTCAGATCTCACTTGTGATTTGATGTAACACTTCTCTTTTCCTGGAAACTTGACTGCTGTAATGCCCTGTAAAAGAATGGAAATAAATGGGTTATTTTATGAACAGCTCTGAAATGAGATGAACAGGTTTATTATGTGCTACTCACGGCTTTGAAGTCTTGAACTTCCACAATTTTCCCATCTCCAGCATATGAATCATCTTCTATCTTTATATCGATGTTACTGTAGTGAGCGCTGATCACCTGTCAGCATAAACATACCAGAGTTAAATTAGTTTTTTTTTTTTTTTTTTTTTTTTTTTTTATTAAGTGAGTGTTTTTGCTTCAAACAAGACAAATATCCACATATGGGGTCAGAAAAATAAACTTAATTGAAAGGGTATACAAGATTCTTTTTCTTGACCCATTGTCAGATATTTGTTCTTCTTTTAAGAAAAAACTCACTTAATTTTGGTGCATTTTTTTCAGAAAACAAGACTTAATATCTTGGGTAAATGTATCTTGATTTAAGAATGTTGAATTTTTACTGGAAAACAAGACAAAATATTAAATTAGAAAATAATTTTTGTAGTGTTTGTTATTTTGTTATTTGAAAATGCTGAAATAAAATATTAAAAAACTATTATAAAAAATAACTCAAACTAAAATTAAAGCAAAATTAATAATATTATACAGACATATATAAAAAATAATAATGATAAAAATGACAAAAACACATCAAATTAATAAAAAAAATGAACTAATATTAAAATGAATAGAAATAAAATTTGTAAAACTTGTTATTTCAGATATTATTTCAATCATTTATTATTTTGCTTCAGTTTAACTTGGATGTACAAGAATAACTAAAACATAAATAAATAAACTGTGTGTGGTTCTAAACTTAAAAAAAAAAAAAACTTTTAAAAATATTTTAATTTTGAGATGAATAATAATATTTAAAAAAATAATAATATAAAAAAAGAAAAAAAAAGTTAATTTAAAAAACTAAACAATTTTAAAATTAATATAAATAAAATTTAATATATATATTTAAGCTAGTTGCTAAGGCAACATTTCTCATTTAGTTTAACTTGTTAACTAGCAACTAAAACTAAAACTGAAATAAACATTATTAAAAACTTTATAGACATATAAAACCCTCTCCCCTCTAAAACTACTAAAAATTACAAAATACACAAAAAAATTACTAAAATTTAAATGAAAATAAAAAATATAAAACTAACCATATATAATCATGCATATTTGTCAAAAGGAGCAGAAAATACTTCCAAAATAGAGTAAATTAGTATAAATAATAATTTGTGACATTTTTTTCTTTCATACATTAATCACTTAATCTGCGTATTGAAGCAAACCTTCTGTAGTTGTGAAACACTGATTTATTCCATATAAAACATACTGTATAATATTGGTGCATTATTTTGTGCAGTGGTTTGCTCACGGGTGCAGCTCTCTCTGGCCGTTTGTGTTTGTGTTGGAAAGTGATGCATGCTGATCTGTTTGCAGTGTTAACACTGCGTGATTATAACCCAGCACACAGACCTCTTTGTTTGCTGTCTTTAACCTGGACGATTTTTTTGAAATGCCAGAGGTGCCTGAAATCAATGCACACTGATGGCTGCAAATGCAAACACGGTGCTGCCTGCTTCATTGATCATTCCTGACACTTTGCTGAGACAAACGTAATTTAAATATTCTCATTCCAACTCAGACCTACTGTGCTTTAAATATCGACACGTCTGCGCTATTGCATCAGCATGCATTTGAGAGCGAAACGGCGTGATTATGCAATGCCGAATATTAAAATTGTATACTTTAAATATAACAGTGTTACAAAATCCCCTGGATGAATGCATGCATGCATGCAAATTAAACCCAAAACACAGAACAATTTCCTGCGCATCAAGAAGAACAAATAGTAAAATGTTTTTATTATTACACAGTAAACTCCACACAAAAAAATGTCATTCCACCTCATCAATAATAAACGGTTTACTGCTTTGATTTGCCTTTAAGGAGTTCAAATTTTAGCTTTAGTGGGCTGAATTTGATAGATGCTCCCAAAAGTGATATTCTTTTGTAGGAGGTTGCTGAACAATTGCACTAATTTTGTGCCAAACTACTTTAGACTACTGTACTGTCTGGTCTGAGACACTTACTTCTTTCTCGCTGACCTTCCACAAGCAAAAAGCTCCAATGCCTCCAAAAAGCAGCAGAATGGCGCCGGCGATGAAGGCTACGACCGCCGTCGTCTTCATACGCACAAACCCTCTGGGCTTCAAGCTACTGTAAGCCTTATTAAACACACATCGTTGGATTATAGACATAAATCAAGTGTATTAGACGCATAATGTGAAGTTTAAGGATAAAATGAAAGCATCACGTACCTCAAAAGGAACCTTTTCAGATGTCTCCTCCATGGTGTTCTGGCTTCTACTGAAAGCAGAGCTTTGTGACTTGGTGTAGCTTCTCTCAAGTTTCTGTCATGTAGGTGAGAGAGAGGAAAAATTCGGGCAAAACAAACAAGGTCCCGGAGAAACCCAAGCCTGGAATTCCTCTCGGGGGATTTACTGTGGCCTGAGAAAACAGTGCTGAGACACACGCTTCAGACTATTCATGCACATTTGCAGTGAATTTGTGTAAATAGACAAGCAAAAGAGGCCCGGTTTACCTGAATTCACTGCTGTAAAACTATGGGACGCTTTCGACGGCAACATCGATTTGTCAGTTCAACAAAAGTCAAGTAATGTTCTTCAGTTTACCCAGGGCTGGATCTGTAATAGCTCTCATTGATGTACACTAGCAGTCAAAAGTTTGGACACGTCACTCATTTTCATGACTATTTCACACTTTAAAATAACAGTCAGTTGATTAAAGTACACAAATAGAGGTCTGGGAATGATGTAGTGATAAAAATGTGTGACACAAATTATATTACTTTTATTTCAACTTCTTCTTTGTCGAGTTTACAGCTTTTTGTCACTATGAACATTTATTAGCCAACTTCAGGTGCATCATGGGATACTTTTTAACACTATTGAAGAAGAAACATGCGTGAGTAAAACAAACTAAAACCATTTAAAAAAATTGTTTATATTAACAAATTGTTTATATTAACAATAAACCATTTAAAAAAATTGTTTATATTAACAATAAAATAATAAAATAAAAAAAAGTTATATAAAAATTATATATGTTAACTTTATATATATATATATATATTTCATATATATTTATTTTATATATTTCAGCTGATTGCCATTTTTTTATTTTCATTTAGTTTAACGAAATGATGTACTAAACTGATGTACTAAAATAACCAATACTAAAACTAAATAAAAATATTGAAATAAAAATTAATAAAAAACTTATACAAGTATAATAATACAAGTATACAAAAAAAACAATAACAAAAGACAAAAGCACACAACAAAATTACTAAAACTGTAACTAAAAAAATACAATAAAATGGAAAATATAAAAATAAAACTATTAATAAATAATAAATTAATAAAAAATATAATAATATCTGATTTTTTTATTTTATGAGAAAATTCAGTTGTAACCATAATTTTGTCTAATATTCAAGCATTTAAACAGAGGCTTGACATATTTTTGAGATGATAAATTATGCCTTTTGACTGTATTAGACAAGGATGCAAAACATTGTAGATGTAACTTTTTCCCTCATGTTTTCATTTCTTAAAGTAGCATTTAATTTTTTTCTGCCAAAGTAGTGCCAAGGTCATGAGTTTGATTGCAACTGATGTCTCACTTGAATAAAAAAGTTTGTTGTTTAAATGTAAATAAATAAATAAATATATATATATATATAAATAAAGTTATGTAAGTAAATGTTACAAAAGTGGAAACATCTGTAGCTTGATAAAAATGACATTTAAAATGTTAGTTTGTTACTCATCCATTTAACCTTTTTAATATAATGCAATTTGAAATTTTATGATGAATAATTTAAAATTGTCTGCAAAGGTAATTCAGACACCTAAAGATCGAAAAGTTTTATAATCGTAATGATGTTTGAACTTTTGACTGTTTTGTCAAGGATTAAAAACATTGTAGATATTACCAGCTCAATTTATATTCATGATCAAAATTTAAATCAGAAGCCTTAAGGACAGTTTTAAGATGATAAATTATGTCCAGAATTTTGACTGGTTTTGTCAAAGATGCAAAACATTGTAGATTTTATCATAACTTATTTTATTTCTTGTGTTTTCATTTCTTAAAGAGAAACAACTTTGCTCAGTCTGAATAAATGTTATAAAAATGGCTAAAAAAAAATAATGTGTGTTACAGTTTGTTACTCATCCATTTCACCATTTTAATATAATTCAAATTTTCTGCAAATTCCAAAAATTATTCAGAAGCCTCAGGTTTTAACAGTTTTTAAGATCATAAAATTTCCAAAATTATCAAAAACGTAAAACATTGTAGATTTTACAATAACTTATTTTATTTCTCACTTATTTTATAAGTAAACATTATAAAAGTGGTAACATTTGTAGTTAAAAAAAAAATGACATTTAATGTTTTACAGTTTGTTACAATGTGACAAAAAAGTGACTTACAAACAAACACAATCACATTATATTCATCCAAAACATGCTGTGAAAAAAACAACAACAGATAATATTGTTAAAAATATAATTTGTATATACAAAACATCAATGCAGTAAAAGATAATATGTACAGCAACATTGTTACAGTATATGGCAGTATCAGACTGAGGTATCAGGCGTCTGTAAATCTGCCGGGACTCTCTGTGGCGATGGGTTTGGTGGAGTGTGTGAAGACTTGCTCCGAGTCTCGTCTCCGCTGTGACTGTGGAGAGCAGACGTGAATGTAATCGTACTGACTCTGCTGATCTTCTGTAAGGCTGTGCAAGGCCACGCTTCTGCTGGTCTGCGTGTCGTAACTGCTCCTCTGAAGCGTGGCCTGTGAGCACGGCCTCGTCCTTGAGAAGGTCGAGAGATGTCTGCTATTAATGCTCCCGCTGGTTCTGCTCACAGACGGGCTCCAGCATCTGTCCGAGTGACCCAGGATCCTGCACTCGCTGGTGCAAGCCCACAGACCTGAGGAAACACACTCCGGTGAGGATTCCTACACAACTGCCACAATAAAACTGGTTTTAATATCTTATATAAACTTCAGTCTAATCCAGACAACAGCAGTTTAGCGACATCTCGCAATTATGTTTTTTTTTTTTTTTTTTTTATCCAATTATGCATGTTTATATTTTATAGTAATTCTGACTTTTCTTCTCAGAATTTATAGTTTCTGGCAATTGTGAGACAAACCCGTAATCTGGAATTTTTTCTTGGAATTCTGAGTTTAAATCTCACTGTTCAGACTTTTCTTCTCAGGATTGCGAGTTTCTTGCAATTTGTGACATAAGTTTGCAATAAACTTTAACCAATCCAATCAACAGCATTTGCGAGTTTACATCTCACAATTTTGGCTTATTTCTTGTGACTTTTTTCCTGGAATTCTGAGTTTATAATTATGACTGAGTTTACATCTTGTAACTTACTTTTTTCCAGGAATTCTGAGTTTACATCTCGCAATTATGACTTTTTTTCTGGAATTCTGAGTTTATATCTCATAACTTTTACCTTTTTCTCAGAATTCTGAATTTATATCTCGTAACTTTTAACTTTTTCTCAGAATTCTGAATTTATATCTCGTAACTTTGAACTTTTTCTCAGAGTTCTGAGTTTGCATCTTGTAATTTTTTGACTTGTTTCTCGTAATTCTGAGTTTACATCTGAAAATTGTGACATTTTTCCTCAGTATTCTTTGTTTACATCTCGTAACTTTTACTTTTTTCTTGGAATTCTTAGTTTACATCTCACAATTCTGACTTTTTTCCTGGAATTCTGAGTCTATATCTTATAATTTTGACTTTTTTCTCTTAAATTCTTAGTTTGCATCTTGTAATTTTGATTTGTTTCTCTGAATTTTGAGTTTACATCTCACAATTCTGACTTTTTTCTCTGAATTGAGGTTACATCTCATAATTTTGAATTTTTTTATTTAGAATTCTGAGCTTACATCTTTACATCTTGCAATTCAGATTTTTTTTTTTTAAATTAAATAATAATAATAATAATTGTGCCCCTTTTTTCCTGCAATTTATATTGTGAGTTTGTCTCACAATTCAGACTTTTCTTCTTAGGATCACGATACATTAAAAAAAAAAAAAAAAAAAAAAAAAAAAAAACAATCCAGTTGAATTTTCACTTTAATTATTGCAATTCAATTCAATTTTTTTTTTTTTTTTTTTTTTTTATAAAAAATGGTAATTGCACATTTTTATCTCACAGTTCTCACTTTTATTCTTTCGGTAATGTGCTTCAATCTCACAATTCTGACTTTTTATCTCAGAATTGCACATTTATATCTTACATTTGAAAAGTTTATATTTTTCATCCCGCAATAATGGCTTTTTTCTGCAGAACTGCAGTTTATAAACTTGAGTTATGTTGCAAGTCAGAATTATGAGAAGAAAAAAAAAATCTAAGCTGTGTGAAATAAACTCAAAATTGCAAAAAAAAAAAAAAAAAAAAAAAAAAAATTTACTTTTATAGATCTGGAGCATCACAGTCCTGAATCAAATACCTTGACTTTTCTTTTTCATCAGAAAATACGTTGATTCGACTCTTAATGTGCTCAGATGCATGTGGCTCGTGATATGCACACTGCTCAACTCTATTAGTGCGCGTGTGATCGCTCAGGCTCTTTGTTTCCCATAGATTCACGTTTAACAAGGCTTCACTAGAAATTAATCAAAACTGACCTTGGAGTGAAGCGATCCAATCAGCAGCTCATTATTCTGAGCACCTCCCTACTTTAACTTTGCCTCACTAATCCACACGACACCAACACCTCGTCAACGCAACCATGATCCCACAAAAAATAATTGCCCTGGCAATACCAGCGACTCTGTGTCTTTATTTGTTTCATTGCTGCACTTTTATCAAGAACACAAATCATCAGTTTTGTAAGACTTACTTTATAACTGTATAAAACTACAACCGTCTCTTTTCTCGTTAGTGTAAGACCTTTATCAATGCTCCACATCCTCCAATTATTCTTTGTTTTGTGTTTTGCATCAGATCCTATTTTCGAGTAGTTTTGACATTTAACAAGATGATTTGGAGGCATACATATATATGAGTATGTCAGTCAGATGAGTTGATTCTAACCTTTATATGACGTGTAGTCTTTCTTGAGGCCTTCACTGATGTCAGAATCACTGTCATTAACATCGCTGTCTCCTTTTCCGCTGTCTTTGCCACTGATCTGTGGGTCTCTGACTGCGATAGTCATCATGGAGTTTCCTTTCCATACCGTGATGGGTCGAGCGTTTTCTTTACCATACCCAGGCAAAGTGGAATATCCCTGTGAAAACACAAGAACCAAAGCTCATCCTCTCTGCCTTTTCAGAATGACATGACGCTGAGTAAATAATGACAGACTTTTCATTTAGTTGATAAACTACTGTTACTGTTACTGTTAACACTATTGTGTTCAGTCTGCACTATTTATTTATTTATTTTATTTATTTATTTTTTTTGGGAGTGGGGGGACACTGTATATGCACATTGATCAGACAGATGCCTTTGACTGTTGCATTGCATGCTTGTTTTATTTCCGCATCCTGTGCCATGAACCTATTTATTTTAAAGACAGCTTACGACAAATAAAAACAGGTGTTTTTGTAAAACACATTTAGAAACCCGTTTTGTTGTGCTCTTTCTAGATGTTTTGTTACACTTGTGACGTGACCCCTGTGATCTGTCACATTGCTTTGTGCTACTTTTTAATTGTTGGTCTATTTACTAATAGTTTTTTGTAGGGGTGCACGATAAATATCGGCTGATAATTAATGCGCATTTCGTCAGTAAAGTCGGTTTTCTAATCAGCGGTAAGTTCCATCAGGTGCGTGATTTCACATAGAGCAGCTGTTACTACACAGAGCTGTTGTTAACTGACAAGCTGCGCAAATCCACGTTCATTATCAGCGTTGATTTGCGCAGCTTGTCAGTTAACAACGGCTCTGTGTAGTAACAGCTGCTCTCTGTGAAATCACGCACGTGAAGGAATTTACGGATGATTAGAGAACCGGCTTTACTGACAAGATGTGCATTTTGGCCATTTGGTCACATCTCACTGCATTTTCAGCACCTTTTGCTATAAGCACTTCATTTTTAAAACAACACATGAAGTTAAAAACAGATCATAAAAGATAATGTTTCAATTCCAATGTGTTCAGTTGAGCTGGATTCCATTGCGCTACTTTAAGCTGTTTTTAAAACAAGTAGTGCATTGTGTTTGTATGCCTCCTTCGGTCATTGCGTTATATCCCTGTTTTTCAGGGTTTCACACAATGAGTGTTATGTTTTTAAGACAACATATCAAGTTAAAAACTGATTGACCTGTTTTATTCCTTTGCATCAGCCTCCTCTATTGTTATTTTATTATTTATTTGATTTGATTTTGGCCTGTTGTTATGTGCATCAGACAGACATTTTTGGCTGTTGCATCACTTTTTTTAATAATCTCAAAATTCAGTTTACACTTATATTTAAATTCATTGTTATTTCAGTATGATTGAGATGCTATTATAGTTTTTATTAATATTTGAATCAGTTTTTTTATGTTGTTTTCATTTTAATTTTAGTTAAAATTTTAATTTAAAGTTAATTTTTTTGTAATATTTGAATCAGTTTTGTGTGTGTGTGTGTTCATTTTTAGTTATTTTAGTACATTGTTAAAATAAATTAAAATGATGAATAAAATGTTTTTCATATGTATCTTGTTGCACTTAACATTTATTTTTTTCCAAGTAACAAAAATGCTTGTTTATGGTTTTAAATTTGTTAAATATAATAACTCTAAATTTGATCCCAATCCTTCAGTTGTTATAATCATTTTTGCTCTTCTGCACCATTTTATTTATTGTTGCAAACATATCATATGGACGTTTTTGAGCATTGCATTGCATCTCGTTTTTTTTGGTTGTCAATCTGCATTTTTTGAAAAATTCTTATTATATGTAGGCTACATATATATGAGATGCACGTCTTTGTTCACTGCATTGTGCAAAGTTCCATTCCTTTGCATTCAATCTGCACTGTTTTGCATTGGCCTGTGCATGTGCATCGGATGAACATTATTGGCTTTCGTGTCTTGCGTCATTAGCATTGCTTTTTGAGCCCTGTGTTGTGTTCAGCTGCGCTCCGTCGAGCTGTTTCTGAATACATGTCCTGTGTGAACAGCCCCTAAAACACACACAGAAACACATAAAGAAAGAAACAGTCACCACTTACATCTATTTCCCCCGCCACACTCCTATATTTGCTCTTGAAGGTCTGTGGGGTTTCGTTAAAAACTTCGGCCGTCGCCTGCACGCTGTTGTGTAGTTTCTCAGGCGTGCCGATGACAGTCGTGGAGTGAAATGCATGCGTGTCGAACACATTGGCAGTCTGGCTGGAGATCATCGACACGGCGTTGTGCTCTTTATCGTAAGGAATATCCACCGCGTCAGGAAGGTCAGCTTGTCTCTTCTGACCATTTTTGCGACTTTTGCATAGTATGAACGATAAAATAGCCAAAAACAGCAGTGAGGTACTCGTCAAAGCCAAGATTAAAATAAGCGTCCATTTTTTTGGTTCGCCGTCCTCTCTTTCGTCATAAAAATTGCCATTTGAGGGCGCAGACTCAGTTAGGGTGAAATGAATCGTAGCTGTTGAGGTTAGCGACGGGTGGCCGTTGTCGTTAACCGTCACTAAGACTTTCCATAAGTCGTACTCGTCGTAAGCGATTTTGCGGTTGATGTATATTTCCCCCGTATTCGGATCAATGGCGAAACCAAAATCATCTCCGTCGTAGAGTTTGTAAGTGAGCTCTGCATTCAATCCGGCGTCTGAATCTTTAGCAGTGATTTGGGTCACGATATAACCGGGCGGCGCGTCTCTGGGAAGCTGGATTTCGGCAGATCCATTGATGAGTGGCGGTTGCGTTATCGAAGGCGCGTTGTCGTTCTGATCGACCACATTGATAATCAGTACAGCATTGTTGTGAAGTTGCGGCCATCCTCGGTCGCTAGCCTGGACGCGAAGATCGAGCCGCTTCGTGACTTCGTAATTGAAACTTTGCAATGCGTAAACGTTCCCCGCTTGATTCATGATAGCAAACCTGGAGACGCTGTCGGTGTCCGAGTCAAAAAGCTCATAGGTTATTTCCCCGTTAAGCCCAGAATCCTGATCGCTGGCTAAAATCGTAGTGATGTAGGTACCTGGAAGTCGATTCTCGTCAATGAAACCTTCATATATCTTAGCGCTGAATGTCGGCGCATTGTCGTTGACGTCTGTAAGCCGTATAATGTAATGAGTTACCGTGCGCAACGGTGGTACGCCAAAATCCTCAGCCACTACAGTCAAATTATACTCCGCGATCTTCTCCCTATCCAGAGGAGCCATCGTGACTATTGTGTAGCTCCCTTCATACGCTCTTTTAAGCCTGAAGTTTCCATGTCCGCCGTTCAGAGTGCAGCTCACTTGCCCGTTCGCTCCAGTGTCCTTGTCTTTGATGCTGATTAAAGCCACCAGGATGTCTGGACCTGTAGCTTCGCTGACATGCGCAACACCATCTGTTACTGACGTGATGGACGTGATGATGATTTCAGGCGGGTTGTCGTTCACATCTCTGATGTTGATGATGATTTTGCACATTGAGGGCATAGGATTGTGTCCTAAGTCGCTGGCTTGCACGTCAATTTCATACGTGGTCTCGTCTTCGTAATCCACAGGGTTTTGCAAAGTCAGACGTCCAGTTTTGTAATCCAGTTTAAATAGTTGTCTGATCTTTGTTGTGACTTGTTTGCCAAATTCATACACGACCTGTCCATTGAGACCTTCGTCCGGATCGACAGCGTTTAAGTCTAGCAGAAGCGAATAAACGGGGGTGTCCTCTGGCACATCCACAGAGTAATGGCTGTGGTCAAACAGCGGGCTGTTGTCATTGGCATCCTTCACTTTGACGGTGACATTAGTGGCGCCGCTTTTCGCCGGATTCCCGCCGTCTGCCGCCACGAGTTTGAGCGCGAAAAAAGCGCGGGATTCTCGGTCGAGCTCTTTGACGAGCACCAGCTCCGCATATTTAACCCCATCCACTCGCGTTATGACATCGACGCTAAAGTGAGCGTTCTCGCTCAGATGGTACGTTTGGATAGAGTTAGAACCCACGTCCGCGTCCTCGGCTGCGTCCAGCGCGACGCGCGTCCCAAGCGCCGCGCTCTCGGAGATTTCGACAGTGCAGTCGGTGCGCGGGAACACCGGTGAGTTGTCGTTCACGTCCAGCACTTCCACCTCGACGTGAAAGAGCTCAAACTGCTCGGCGGACACAAACGCGACGTCAAAAGTGATTACGCACCGCGGGTTGCGCTTACAGATGCGTTCGCGGTCGACGCGCTCCTCCACCGTTAGCCTCCCGTCGCTCTCCCTGAATCGGATGAAGGAGCCGGTGGAGGGGCTCATGAGCTTAAACCTGATTCCGGGGAAAGTCCTGCGCGTTTTGTCCGGGGTCCAGGTTACATTGCTGGCTAGAGTTCCAATGACCGTCGGCGGTCGGACCTCCTCGTATATCTTATACCTCACGGTTCGTTCCTCAGAAACGACCTGTGACACCAGCGAAATGCATATCAGCGTGCCTCCAAATATCCGCGCGAAGAGAAGTCCTCGCTCCATTTTAGCGCACCTGCGCGCGGAGAGAGTCGCGCTGTTCATCAGGTTCTCTGAACTGAAGCGCAAAGTCACTTGTTCCGCGCGCAGCTTCTTCTCTGACCCCTCCCGCGACAGACACACGCGCCAATGGCATTTACAATGCACACGAATGACCAATACACCTTCACACAGGTCTGATGCACGCGGGGAAGAACGCGATATTCAATGCATTATCATGGAATTGAAGAGAATATTCAGTAGGCTACTGTAGGACTCGGGCTTTGCGCGCGCATGTGGGGAGGGTGACAGGACAAAGAAAAGGACATTTCAGTTTCTCTCTCCTATTTGAAAGGACAGGGAAGGACACTGTTTTTTAATGCATTTGCTGTAGAAACTTGAAATTGCTTGTCTGAATGTCCTTTAGAATGGAAATATTATTTAAATATATATTGACTATGACCTAATTGGAGTCTGTTTTAAAGAAATGACTGGTTTTGAGTATGCATATAAGCTGTCTCCAAATGCATATAAGCTTTTTTGGCATTGTGTGAGAATGAGGATGGTGGCGTGACATTTCTGTCCTCAAAAAATTATTTTCATCATTTGGATGAGCAGCACGTAACACTGATTTTGTCCAGTGCACAGGGTATTTTTAGCAGTTTGAAGCAGATTGTCCTCCACATCATGAACTGTGAAATACAGAAATGCATCAGTGAACAATGTGGATAGCAATGCTATATATTGCTATGTTTGGACTACATTTCACTGTATTGTGCACCACTGAGTCGTGTGGAGTTACTCATCAAATCTCTTTCTAAATGTGCATCTCTAGGGATCCTTGAAAATGTGGCTCAAGTAAGATAGTTTTACAAACTTGTAAGTTAAGAAGAGGAAAAGTTGTGCCTCCTGCTATTCGTTTAAGTCCTGCGGTGTTGCACCTCCCAAAATAGCTGAATCCCTTTAAACTTCTTCTAAAAGTACTTCAACAGCATTTTCAGATTGTCTTATTATTATTTATGTGCGTTGAGTTTTCACAGCCTCATTAATTGAGGGACTACAGGGAATGTGTGCTTTATAAAAATTAATCTGTCACACTGCAGGGCCATAGAAATGAAAGTGAAAAGTTGATTAAAAGTGATGGGAAAAAAATGCATTTTCCACATTCTCACAATCTGTCTGCCTTCCTCATCCGCCCATCTCTTATCACAAATCTCTCAAAGCAGAACTATAATGTATTCATCTTTAATCTAAATCCAAATCTTGCCCACCGGGTGAAAGTCTCCAGACGCAAGCCTGGATCTCACTCTGGTTTTGGCCAGTTGTTAAACTCAGAAAATTGCAGTCAGATGTGCGAAGTGCTTCTAAATATTTCATGAATTTATCGTACGCACCTATCAACTGGCGGTAAAAATTTATTCCAAACGTTCCAGATGATATTTCACAGAAAGCACTACATTACTTTGGAAGTTCAGGGCAATCTTTTGTGCTTTCAAATGAATCCGAGGAGCTGAAAAGAGTTTTTTTGTAGGGGGGAAAATGCTGTGCAACTGTTTGAGAGGAGATAGGGATTCCAAATTCATAGTCCGCTCACAGACATAATTCCGTTTTTAATAGGATTCTAAATGCATTTGGTTTCAGGGGATATCTTTTTGCATTTTCAAGTTTGCTAATCACATCCGTCTATGACATGCTTCAAGAAATGGCACGGAAGTTGACACATAAAACTAGGCACCGACTTCATAAAGGCTTGAAATAGGGATAGAATTATACGGCGGCGAGATGATTTTAAGATTCCTTCTGGACACAGTAGCATCTCTCTCCCGGGGAAACCGAGCCTTTCTGTGAATGGCATTAAGATTTGCAACATTTGGGAAAAATGCCACGAGAATTGTATTTGCCAGTCTTCAGTGGCAGCTCTGATGATTATATTGTGAGAAAAAGCAAGATAGAAGGAAAATATATCAGTGACCTTTGCCTTATCAACCATTCCATGTAAACATTTAGTTTAATGGCATTTGAATGCATGCATTTTCACATAATGCACCGAATACGAGATTGATTGCCCTTTCTCCTTAAAAACTATAAAAAATTATTTTTCAAAGATTATTGAAATGTGTTTTACAAGAAAATACTTTTTCAGTCTTTCTACTTCAAAATTTCATGCCGAATTCAATGCGTTATATGCCATTTCTGTTGCAGTGAATGGGTGCCGTCAGAATGAGAGTCCAAACAGCAGATAAAAACATCACAATAATGCACAAGTAATCCACAGCACTCCAGTCCATCAGTTAACATCTGGAGAAGACAAAAGATGAAACAGATGTTCAGAACTGTTTTGGCTTGTAAATGGTGCTTGATCTGTGCAGATTTCTCTCCTGATTCAGACCAGACCATGGATTATTACTATTTTAAATTAGCCTTCATTTTTATATTTTCAGTTTTCAGCTATTTTTTTCTTCCCAATTTTAATATTCTTTCTTAGCTTTTTTGAATGTTTCTATTTAGCTTATTTAATATTATTTTAATTAATTTTAGTGCTTAAACTTATTTCAGTTGCCAAGACAGCTTTTCTAATTTTAATTTCTTAAAGAATTTTTTATAATTTTTTTTAGTTTTATATTTTTTATTATATTTTATATTTTTAGATTTTCATATTTATTTTTTAGATTTTTTTTTACTTTTATTCATTTTAGTAATTCAATTATATATATTATATTTACTTATAGTATATATTTAGTAGTTCATAATATATATATATATATATATTATATATATATAATAATTTTATGTTAGTTTTTTTTGATTTTTATTTCAGTTTTTTTGTTAGTTTAAGTTCTTCCTGTAATATTTGTATTTTATTTCAGCTTTATTTTATTTAATAAAATTTGTTTTAGTTAGAATTAAATTTAATTTCTTGATGTAGAAAGAATTTTACACTATGGATTATGGAATCCTATTTTAGCCGAAACAATGGTTTGAAGTTAAAAACATCTTGATGGATTTGTTTCAGTGTTTGTCTTCTCCAGATGTTAACTGATGGACTGGAGTGGTGTTGATTACTTGTGGATTATTATGATGTTTTTATCAGCTGTTTGGACTCTCATTCTGACGGCACCCATTCACTGCAGAGCATCCATTGCTGAGACACTGATGCAATGTACATTTCTCCAAATCTGATGAAGAAACAAACTCATCTACATCTTGGATGGCCTGAGGATGAGCATTTTTTCAGCAAATTTTCATTTCTCCGTGAACTATTCCTTTAAGCCATGCATCTGTAGTGTATATCAAATGATACAGTCTATTTAGGATTTATTAGACTCTTTTGTATCATACTGACATATTTTGTTGCTTGTTCATACTTCAACCAGCTACTGCCTTCCCACAATGCTTCATTTCTGATTATTTTCCTGCAGGCGCTCTTTCTCTGCTTGGCCATCTTCCATTAGCACTAGCCTCACTGTCATCCAATATACAGCCTGTGCTCATCTGGGAAAAACACCTACAAAACATCAAGAAAAGAACTAAAATGAAAGAAAATCTAACCAAAGATTTATTTCACGACCTGAATTAAGTGTGTTTTTTTGACGGAGTGCAGTTTTGTGTCTCCTGCATCATTCAGAGTCGATAAGAATCGCAGTGACCTTCAGTGCTTCATTACATTCTGTACTTCACTGTAAGCCTTTATATATCATGCATTATAAAAAAATTTGAATGCATGAATTAATGCATCTTATAATGAATTGTATGATCTCATGAATAATTGTAATCACAGTTATAATATTTGTCTATGCATTGTTACACCTTTAGGAAGTATAATGCATTAAAACATGAAAACAACCAATTTTAGATGTAACAAATGTTTTGAGGATTTTGTAATTTTTTTTATGTTTTTTTACATTTGTTACAGTTGTTTATGCATTATTTTTTGTGTAATGTTTGTATACTTTCATAATGCATTATACATATAAGCTATACATATTAACTAACACAAAGTAACATTATTTATAAATTTTTGTCAATGTTAGTTTATAAAAATGTTCATGTTAACATTAACTAATGTTAACAATTTTTTCAGGTTCATTCAAAGTATATTATATTATGTTTTGAGATTTTTTAATTTTTTATAAATTAAATGCATATGTATTTTATGATATAAAATATTTTTATATATAATATATATATATGAAATAAAATAAAAGCTTTATAAATGCTGTTGAACAATTTTTTGTTAGTTTGTTAAATTAATATTAACAACTGAAACCTTATTGTAAAGTGTTACCACTTAAAAAAATTAAATACATTTGCTTGCATTTAACACACATACACAATATATATATATATATATGTATTTTATATGCTTTTATATATATAATATATATATATATATATATATATATATAGGAATCAATAAAATAATAACATTTGCTCGCATTTTAACAAAATATAATATGCAGAGTTTTGCTACATAATGTAGTTAGTCAAAGCTCACACCACTGCATTTTACATGCTTTCTGACTCTTCCAGTTTAAATTTATCCTTTTTGTAAAACTGAATAAATATTTATACAGCTGAACTGTGTTGAATATGAACTAGATTGTAGGTTTGATTGTGAGTCGGATGTTCAGGCATTTGAGGCTCAGCAGGGGCTTTTCACTCTGACTTGAGGAATTCTTCAAGCGTCGACTGGAGACGTCTCTCAAAAACATTGGCCCTCAGTTTTCCCCGATCCCAGGTGTGCGTCGCTCTCAGGTGCTCTTCCTCTCGTAAGCCGGGCTGGAAGTCTCTGCTTATTAAAAGAAAGATCAAAGCGAATCAATCCTCTGTTGTATGTGGAGAGAAAAAGAATCAGCGTGCAGGAGTTTCAAAGGCTGCTGCACAGGTTGAATCTCTCGAGGAACACGCCTGTTAATTTATTGGAGACAATAAAGACACTGAATATTTCACTTAGACCTCTTGTTCTCATTGTTTCCTGAAGCCCAAGGTGTCCTAGTGTTGTCAGGAAAGATGTATGATCTGAGGATCTCCGAGCGAGCAGATGGAGGATTCGCTGTCACTGTGGATTCAGACTCCACTTCATCACACCATTACATACATCACACATGATCCTCAGACGTGTGGACAGACACCAGCGTCAAGAGTTTGGAATAATTAGGTTGGTTTTAGTCTCTTCTGCTCACCAAGGCTGCAGATAATTGATCAAAAATACAGTAAAAAATGTGAAATATTATTACAATTTAAAACAGCTGTTTTAAAAAAAATGAAAGTGAAAGATATTCTATGTGAATATCTGTTAAAATTTTATTTATTCCTGTGATCAAAGCTGTATTTTCAGCATCATTACTCCAGTCTTCAGTGTCACATGATCTTCAGAAATCATTCTAATATGATGATTTGCTGCTCAAGAAACATTTCTGACTATAGTTATGATTATAACATTATCAAACGTTTGGGGTAAGAAAGATTTGAAATAAATAAACTTTATTCAAAAATAATTTATTCAGCAAGTACACATTCAATTAATCAAAAGTCACAGGAAAGACCTATTTTATAAAATAAATTACACACACTGCAGCAAGAACATTTAAAACAAATTATGTATTTTTTTCAAATGTTGATATACATACATACATACATACATACATATATATATTAAAAAAAAAAAAAAAAAAAATATATATATATATATATATATATATAATATATATATATACATATACACACACATTATTTGTTTTTATATTTTAAAATATACTAACACATAATTTTTTTTAATATTTTAAAATATTGCCATTTGCAATGCATTATGACAAATAGGACAGATAGCCACACATTACACACACATATAAATATATACTGATTTAAAAACATGATAATATTAATACTAATTTTGATAACTTTTCAAATAAAGTTTGCTTTAATCTCAACATGTAAGTGTTTAATCTTTGATTTGTTGGAGTCGGTAGTTTTTGTCTTGTCTTGGTTTTGGGCATGCACAGGATTTGCATCTAAAAACAGTTCACTCTCATAAAAGAGAAAAAAGAAAAAAAAAATGTTACTTTTAAATATAAAAAATTTGGATAATTATTTTATTTGAAATTGCTTTTATTTAATTTAGTTTGATTTTTGGTATTAGTATTTTATTTATTGTTTTAATTTATTTTAGTTGGGTTTGCTCAAACCCGTTAGGTTGATCAAGACCATTACGTTGAAGACCTAACTGGATTTACAGATAGCTCAAACCCATTACGTTGAAGACCTAACTGGATTTAAAAACATGATAATATTAATACTAATTTTGATTAAGTATTACTCAAAACCGCAATCATGGGTTTGCCGAATCAGAAGGCCATCATTGATTTGTTGGAGGTCGGTAGCTTTCAAAGGCACCTCAGTGGGAGAGTCTGTTTGTCTTGTCTTTGTAGAAACATCCAGAGCCACCCAAGTGCAACGAGTCGTGTTTGGGGCATGCACAGGACTTTGCATCTGAAAAAACAGTTCACTGCCTCATAAAAGAGAAAAAGAGAAAAAAAAATGTTCTGGAAATCACAGCTGCATTTTACTGAAATCAAACAGTAGTAGTTTTATTATATATTATTGTTTTGTTTTATTTTTATTTTTTTTGTTTTAATTTATTTTGTTTTAGTAGTTTATTGAAATAACGACATCTGTGGGTTTAGCTATTTGTTGTATTTTTGTATTTATTGTTTTTGTTTTTTTTGATTGGATGTACTAGTGTGTTTTTTAGTTTATAAAAAATTATGAATTTGTTTTGTTTTTTGTATTTTTACTTAGTAGTAGTAGTATTTATATATATATATATATATATATAACATATATTAAAAATTAGTACAAACTACAGACATATTTAAAAATAATAATAATGAAAATAAAAATAACAAAAACTACAAAATTAAAAAAAATTACACTTTTAATAAAATAATGTATTTCAGCTATTGCAGGGCAATATTTATTTACTAAAATAACTAAAACTGAAATAAAAATGATTTAAAATGAACCAAAACCTACTAAAATGGCAAAAGCACACAACCAAATTACTAAAATTTTAACTACAAATGAAAATGGAAATAAAAAAAAGAAAATATTAATAAAAACTGGAATAGTTATCTCAGTGGATCTACAATAACACAGCAGAGCGCACAGCAGCTTGTGAATGAGCATCAGTGGACAAAGACACTTCTGGCCCGCGGCGTTTCAGAGTCAAACCTCAAGTCTTCTCTCTCCTTTATCAGACCTGTGAAGCTCTGGGAAGTCATCCGGAGGAGGAGAGGAAATCCTTCCCATCCGCCCCAAAACCTTTGAACTGCACGAAACAATTCATGCATCTGAGACGTTGTCTCTCAGCTTCACTAACGCACTTACACTATTAAACATTTCATGGTGTTCATTCACCGTTCCTGACAGATCTGAGAGCCAAAGCCAGAAAGGGATATGAAATCAAACAACATATCAGAAAGTACAGGCTGCCGTTTCAAACCGCTAGACATCAGTCATAAAGCATGAATCCAAATCTGGGTAAGCGGAATGAGACGGAATGATTAAATATGGATTAATAATCAGAAAGCACACAGACAGAGGATGAATATGACTCTAAATATGCATCAAAGGAGCTGTGTTAGTGAATATTAATGAAAGACAAGCCCTCAGCTCTCTGGAAACTCTGGAAAAAAAAAACACAACAAATCAAACACTGAGACAAATACTATATTTTCCCATTTAATAATTTTTGCATGGCGGAAGAAAACAGCCCTCTTTATCATTCAGCACGACATACGCTCGGAATATAAATGAGCCGCTTTGGGTTTTTTAACATTCAAAGTGGTAAACAGCAAAATCCAATAAAAATCAGCCGAACATTAAGTCAAGCTGACGTTTCTCTTAGATACAAACGCAGAGTTTTTATGCATGATGTCACATGTAAACCTTTGGTCTTAGAAAGACTGATATTAGTAGAGCACTATATATATATCAAAGCTGCTGGAGAAGAAATGTGAATGTGTTCTAAACCCTAGTGAGCTCCCTACATAGGCAGCTGCCTTCTAAGGGAGCATCTGAACTGATTTAGGACACACTGCATGTGAAACCACTCGACAGCATCAGAGAGACTCGACTCACATTTGATTTCAGTAGATCTGGGGCATCAGCATACTAAGCTAACTATAAAGAAAAATATCTAGTGCACATGAATGTTGGGTAAAACTGTGCATTCTTAATTTAATTGAACTATTGTCTTTGACACTTTTTTTTTGGTAGTGAATGAAATGCAAGTTTATTAATAATAATTTTTTTCTTTGTTCATTATTTTCATTAGATTTTTCACTCATTGCAATGCATTACTGATTTCACTATGAGGGACACATAGTGTTTGTTTAAATAGCAAAAAATTAATAAAAATAATATAAAAAATAAGTCTTTTTCCCAATTTTATGAGGTAGTGATTTATGAAAATATACACAGTGTTATTTTAGTAGAGTGAGATACTATTATAGTTTGTATTGATATTATGATTTTTTTCATTAGTGACATTCATGTTTTGTTTTTTTGTTTTTTTTTAAATTTAGTCATTTATTTTGTCTGTTTTAGTCATTTGTATTAGTTCTCTTCGAATGAGTGATTTTTTTCTGTTTTCATTTTAGTTAAAATTGTAGTAATTTTGTTGTTTTTGTCATTTTGGTCAGAATTAGTCATTTTTATATTTTGTTTTTATTTTAATTTGTTACTTTTAGTAAGTTAGTTGTGTTTGTCATTTTTATTAGTTTTTTATTTTGAGTTAGTCATTTTTTTCTCTTTTTCAATTTTAGCTAAAGTTTTAGTAATTTCATTGTGTGCTTTTCATTATAATTTTTTATTTTGAATTAGTCATTTTTATATTTTGGTTTCATTTTAATTTTAGTTTACTTTTTTTGTAATTTTCCAGTTTGAGTTTATTTCAAGTAACTGAATGTAAAACTTTATTTTTTTATTTATTTATTTTGCTTAATTATAACATCCCAGATCAATCCAGCCACTGTTGCTCAGATTTGTTACCTTTAATACAAAGAGCATATATCAGTTATAACTACCCTTTGTCTAAACAGCATCTATTTGCACTATATGTTACTTTTTATTCAATACTATAGTGCTGCTACCAATAATGTGTCCTGAAAGAGGATTTCTTAGAAGGCAACATGTAGTTTGGAACATCCTACTTATGATGCATTAAAAACAATGGCTATGTAGGCAGCCCCTAAAAATAAACACTTTTTATTGGCATCGATGGTTCTATGAAGAACCTTTAACATGCATTTAACAACAGTTTACAAAAAGGTTCTTTGCCAACCCAAAAATGGCTCTTCTTACTTATTTTTAAGAGTGTAGTTTTTAGAAAGAAACCATCGACTCCTTTCCTATATGCACTGGTAGATGTCACCTATGCTATGACAATAATAAATAATAAAGAAAGGAACAAATCTGAATTCTGAATCCAGACCAAACCCATTTGTATGGCAAACTCGTCACGTACCAAATGATTTGAGCACAAGCGGCGGCCCATGCCGGATTTAATTGACCTGGCGCAAGATGGAAGGAAATGGGCACAATCCTGCTGAAGAAGAAAACAGGCACATTTGCTGGATGTCAGAATTGACAGACGCAAGATTGCTGGCATTATTCTGAGGCACATCCTGATTGGCTGCTTCAGAGCCCAATTCAAGCATTAGGAACAAGGATTTTGAAAAGAATTCTCAAGGGTCCAAATTACAGGGCATGAAAACAAACCAGCGCTCGACACACACACACACACACACACACACACACACACACACACACACACACACACACGCTCTCTCACACAATACCGCTGATGAACTGCTGAGATAGATGTAGTTTTGCCAGGCAGATTTCCTTCATATTCTCGAGTAAGTGCTTGTTGTTAATTTCCCGTTTGTGCATCTGCTCCGGAAGGATCTCCGGACCACCGGTGGCTTTGGCTGTGAAATGACCTGCTGGAGCTTCCTCGTTTTCTGAGGTGAATGTGGCATTTGGTCTGCGTGACATGACAAGAACACAAACGCATCTGTAAATGGATTCACTTGATATATTAATGGTGCAGCAGCTGTGAACTGGGAGCTATACAATCACAATAACAAACCCTGGTTTTTCTTTACATTTGTAAAGCAAAAATGAGGTTCACATTCATAAATTAAGTTGTTCTAGTCATGCATATAAACTTGCCTCTTTTAGACTTGCACTTTTTGTATTATATCTGTTTTCTTTTTATTATACAATTAAAAGCAAAAAAAGGCCTACTAGCTTGCCCTATTCTTTTTCTGTTCTATGTTTTCTTTTTATTTATTATATAATTAAAAAATAAACTTGCTGTGTACTGCATTAAGCTGAGACTTGTTGTAGCACTTGTATATCATTGCTCTTTTGTTGATTTTGATTGCTTCTGTTGTCCTCATTTGTAAGTCGCTTTGGATAAAAGCATCTGCTAAATGATTAATGTAAATTAATGTAAATATAATCATGTAAATAAAACGAGAGCCTTTCTACTTCAAAATTTCATGTTTAATTTAATGTTAACTAAGATTTCTTTATAAGTATCTGTGAAATTTACTAGTAATTTATGAGTGGAAATTATAAGACAAATTTCTTCAGTGTATATTTGGCGTTTATAAAAATAGTAACAAAATCTGAAACTATTTTCACTCAGAAATTGCTAGTAAATTTCACAAATTGTTACAAAGAAATGGCAAATAACTATTTGAACTAAACATGAAGATTTAGATTAGATTAGATTCAACTTTATTGTCATTGCACATAAAGTTTAATCTAATCTAATCTAATCTAATCTAATCTAATCTAATTTAATCTAATCTAAAACTTCATGTTTAGTTCAAATAGTATAAAGTAAAGCCTATTTTAAAGTATAAAGCCTAAAATTTTATTTTCTAATTAAAAACAAACACACTTTAACAATCTGTTTTATTTCTAAAATGAAAAATCATGGTTTTTAGAAATTGTAAATAAAGATTATTCAGGGGATTTTTGCAAGAAAACATTTTTAAAAATCTTTCTATTTTAAAATTTCACCTTTAATTTAATGTATTAGGCTACTTGCCGTTTCTTTGTAATTTGTGAAATTTACTAGTAATTTATGAGTGAAAATTGTTTATTTTTAATATTTTTTGTGTTTTATTGTTTGACATTTAATTATTAGTGAAAATTTTTTTTGAGTGATTTTTTTAGGAATTGAATTTTAGTATTTAATATTTTTGGATTTCATGTTATTCTCAATATTACTTGCCATTTCTTTGTAATTATCTGTGAAATTTACTAGCAATTTTTTAATGAAAACTGTTTCTATAGCATTTTGTAAAAAAAAATTTAGTAAACACCAACAAATGAAACCTTACTGTAAAGCGTTACCTAGCTATTTTACTTTTAGTACAAATAGCACATCACATCAGTTTACATTTCTACATCAGAAATGAAGTTTACATTTGTAAATTAACCATATAATTGTGCATACACTGTAAAAATTTAATTTTTTAAATAATGATATAATTGTTAATGAAGTGTTTTTGAAATAAAAATAAATAAATACTATTTCAGTCTTTCTATGTCAAAATTCGTGTTTAAATCAATGTGTTACTTGCCATTTCTTTGTAATTATTTGTTAGTCAGCCATTTCTGAGTGAAAATTGTTTCTACACCAATATTTTTCAGTGCATTTTTTTTCAAAATTCTGAAGTACTTATTACAAGAAGATACTAAGTATAATTCAATATTACTTTCCATTTCTTTGTAATTATTTGTGAAATATACTAGACAAGTGACTTAAGTGTAGATTTATTAATGTTTGATTGTTGATGTCAAAAATCTTCAAAAATCCAATCAGACACTTTTGTCCAACAATTATGGCTTACATCACTTCTTGATGAATATGACGTATATGAGAGCTGTGAGTGGGTCGATTTGTTTAGCTCGGCTCTTGGAGCAGATTGGAGAACGGCATGCCAAACCGGAGCACGTCAAAGCGCTCAAGATGTACAACCAAGCGCGGCTCTTCAGTGAAGTTGGCGGCCCATTGCTGCTGGGCTTTACCTGTCCACATAAAGAATTCACGGCTCACAGCACCCAAGCGGGAAAAAGCGGTGGAAACCTGCTCCGTGTGATGTAGTAATTTTAAGGAGGATCACTATGGCGGCTTTCTTTGTCATTATTGATGGTAGGTAGCAAAATGACAAGCCAATGAAGAATTTATTTGAAATCTCACCAGGAACCGAGAGGGTTGCCGAACAGAGTATATTAGAGCGGAAGAGACAGGATTTCAATGCATGGGGCTTCAAATTACTTCTGATGCTTGAAAAGAGGTGCCACTGAATAAAATTGGCCTGGAAATGGCTATGAAGATCTATAATTTGATTCTTTATTATAAGTGTTGCGTGCGTGTGTGTGTGCGTGTGTGTGTGTGTGTGTGTGTGTGTGTGTGTGTGTGTGTGTGTGTTTGAATCCTGTTCAGTAAAAGCTAAACAGACTGGCTTCCTCAATGCTTGGGAGTCTGGATATTTTGTAGAGCGTTTTCAGCACTATTTGCTTACATTGCATGAATACAGCTTGCGGTCTGTATATGCATAGAATGGCCAAATACATTTACCAAAATTTGCATTATATAAAGCACACAGCATGAAGGACTGTTTTCCAAAACGCAATGCACTTGACTTGACATTCAATTTCCAGAGTGAAAAATGAGCAGGAAGTGATGTTTAGTTTTAACTCATTATTTGATCTCACTGCCAAATGTTAATACATTTTTTAACATTACGACAAAATTTTTATGCACTGAATTAAAGGAATATTTCATACAAAAATGAAACCCTCACCCTCAAACCATTCAAGATGAGTTTGTTTCTTCATCAGATTTGGAGAAATGTAGCATTGCATCAGTGTCTCATCAATGGATGCTCTGCAGTGAATGGGTGCCGTCAGAATGAGAGTCCAAACAGCTGATAAAAACATCACAATAATCCACAAGTAATCCACAGCACTCCAGTCCATCAGCTAACATCTTCAAACTTCATGAAAGGATTGTTTGTGCTTGAATTGTTGATGTTACTGTTACCTAAAACCATTTTTGTTAATTAAAATAAAGCTGAAATAAAATAAAATATAAATATTATATGAAGAACTTAAACCTAAAAAAAAACTTAAATGAAAATTAAATGCTGACTAAAGTTTTTTTTCTTATATTATTATCGTATATAATTTTCATTTCTTAAATGACTAAAACTAAAATAAAAATAAATTAAATATGTTGAAATAAAAGTTAAATATAAATATTAATAAAATTAAATTAAACAAAAATGCCATAAACTCGAAAAAAAACTTGAATTTTGTAAAGCTTTGTAAATAAAACATTAGAAATGCTGCCTTGGCAACTAACTGAAATAAGTTTAAAAGCTAAAATGAAAAAATAGGAGCTAAATAGGATTTTAAAAAATGGGAGTGAAAAAAAATTAAAATGAAAATATAAAAATGAAAAATGGAAATATAAAAATAAAGTCCAATTCAAAATAGTAATAATCCATAATAAAGCTTCCTCCAGTGAAAAAGTGTTCTGGTCTGAATCAGGAGAAATCTACACAGATCAAGCAGCGTTTAAACAGATCTAAACAAATATGTGACTGGATTTTAATGTGAGAGAAAACAGGAGATGGATTTGATTCTTTTGTCTTCTCCAGATGTTAACTGATGGACTGGAGTGCTGTGGATTGTTGTGATGTTTTTATCAGCTGTTTGGACTCTCATTCTGACGGCACCCATTCACTGCAGAGCATCCATTGCTGAGACACTGATGCAATGCTACATTTCTCCAAACCTCATGAAGAAACAAACTCATCCACATCTCGAATGGCCCGAGGGTAAGCAGCAAATTATTGTTTTTGAATGAACTATTCCTTTAAACATGCACAAATGCAGTGAGTTCATGTGACAACACTGTAGCTGTTGAAGCGGAATAATGCATACGATTTTGATTGCTATTTTTAAGAAAACAGCAGCTAGTATGCAGGAGTATGAACACAGCCAGTATCAGTGAACTCTCTCTCTCTCTCTCATGTCAGAATGTTAGTGTGTTTCTTGGAGAGCTGCTAAGATTACAACAGGGGAAGCATGAATATCAGAAAGAAGGCTTTGTTCTGCTGGGAATGACCAGAGCGCTCATGCAGAGAGTTCAGCTCACTTTGAGCAGATTGAAAACATAATCACTCTCAGAAATGTGTCTGGTGGATATCTACAAACGGAGTGAGTGCTGAATGAACAAAAAGATGAAAACTGGAGAGAAAACCAGAGGCAGAGAGAGAGAGAGTGCGAGTGGACACAGGGACTGATGAGGCTTGACAGAACAACATCTCTCTCGCTCGCCGGTTGACATCATGACCTCTCCGACACTAGAGGTCACAGCCATGATGGAAAGAGGCTGAATTATATAAAAAACATATAGGCTCTGCTGTCAAACCTATATTGAGCTGCCTTGCAGCTAGTGATGGGTGCCTTTAAAACACTGCTTCGTGAACATTTACAATGATAGATTTTTTTTGACATTAACAACACTTTTAAACTTAATTGGTTAAGAAATTGTCTAAAAAAATGATAATTTTATGTGGTTCTTTATCCCACAACATATCTTTCAAAAGCTTGGAGGGTTATCTTTTCTTCTGAGATGTAATTTTCTTCCAGGAAAGTTACCTATTAAATTATCTATCGAGGATTACTGGCATGGAAAATTTGTTTCCATTGCAACTTTTCTCCACATAAAATGCTTTAATGAACAATTGTCTCATTACTTTTAGGGAAAAATCTGTATTTTTGTACATGTGGTTTGAAAGGAACATCTATTTTGTTATGGATCTGTTTTATGATAGTGGAAACATTCTGTCTTTTGAAGACTTTGTGCGTCTTTACAACCTTGCCATTCCCTTTAAAGAAATTCAACAAGTGGTTAAAGCTGTTCCAAATGGGTTGATACACCTAATAAATAATCACCTTTCTTTCGGAAGCAATGAAAGGATACTTCCAGAATTAAAAGCTGATGCTAGTGCATTATTTACTTGCTCTTGTAATAATAAAAATATTAGACACATTCTGCAATCAAAATGTAAAAGGTTTGTCACAAGATTGCTTTGTTTTGGTCAATCAATGGGTCTCATTATTGATTCAGAGCGAACATAGCGACTCACCACTGATTCTACTCCACTATGAGTAATCCATATTTCTCCTGATCCTGCTTGTGGATAACTTAAACAGAAAACATTTCCTAAAACGTCGTGCAAACACAATGACAACAGCAGCGCCTGTCCACTGGGCCTCACGTGACACACTTCTCCAGCACGTGAACACCACGTTAAAGTGACAGGAGAACAAATAAAGACGATAAGTGATCAAATACCAGCAACACACTTGTAAATAAATTAATTAAAATAATAACTACATATAATGATTTACGTAAAAATGTTGTGTTTCACATTCAAAACAACTAGAAGAAAGACCTAGAAGTGCTGAAATGCACTCGTTACAGGAGTTTGGCCTACAAAAATACATCATCCCTGCAGAACGTAATAATAAACTCAGAAATGAAACGATGATTTAACCCAAATTTGAGGTTGCATAAGAATGCAAATAAAGCAGCAGTGTCTGTGTGAAATGAAAGGAGGACACAGAGGACACAGGCACAGCTAGCAGGTTAAAATATTAAGAAAACAGTTTCTGCAGCACTCCAAACATAAATATCAAAGTCCCCACATTCAATATATTCATAACTTCCTCGCTTGATGGGGTTGTTCTGATAAGCAGGTGCATAAAAAAAGTCTTTCCATTTATAAATGATAGAGCGAAGTAAGAAATGAGTGCGCAGTGGCCTCTGGCCTGCAGCTGAGATGAATAAAATCCACCTGCAACATCATTTCTCATTTAGAGTTTCTGCTCCTTTTTATGTTTCTTTGTTTTACAGCCAGGGAGAGAGAACAAACACTGGCCGGTCATTCACGCCTATGTTTGTGTACCCGTGTAAGTGCTGTCGGTCAGTTCATGTGTTTTCACTTATAGAAATTTCATCATTGTTATGACCAAGTGTAAACATCTTCCAACATGTGGAACTGAACCAGGGTTATTACTGTTAACAAAAACAAAAAACAAACAAACAAAAAATTTATTTTCAGTAGTAGTTCAAACTAGTTTAAGTACAAAAATAACAAAAAATAAATAAACCAAAACTAAAAGTGAAAATTAGTTTAAGTACAAAAATAACAAAAAATTTAATATAAAACTTTAAAGGGGTCATATGATGATGAGATTGGTGTAAAAATATGCGTTCAAAAAACACAAATAGATTAAATGACGATTTTCAAAACTTTAAAGGGCTATCCATATGATGCTGATCAAAAAAGAAATGTTACGCCTTAACATATTGTGATGCCTTGTCCGGCCGGAGCGATTTTGTGTATTTGGTGTAATGCAAAAATAAATGTTTCACTTTTCAATGAAACAGTGTCACACCTTGTTAAAAAAAACGGTGTGCAGCACATTCTACGAAGGGGTGTACCTTTTTGCAGCAACCACATACTGCTGGAAATACATAAAGCTGATTATGTAGTTTTTCTTTCTAGTGAAACACACAGCGTCTATACGACATGGCGGCGGCTTGGCAACAACCCCGCCTTCTTTCTTTGAAACGCAAATCATATATGTAGAGATGTGGGGGCGTGTTTAAACTATTAACTTTTAAAAATGACTTCACAAAGCAAACTCCAAAGAGAAAGGAAAAACTGAAATTGCATCATATAACCCCTTTAAACTATGTTAAAAATGACAACAGCAAACAGGAAAATAAAATCTAATTTAAAATATTAACAAAAATAAAATATATTGACTTATAGTGTTGTAAAAATATGTTATACAGTATCCCTGGAGAACAAAACCAGTCATGAGTATCACAGGTATATTTGATTAACATATAGTGCTGGAAAAATAGATTATACAGTATCCCTGGAGAACAAAACCAGTCATGAGTATATAAATTTACTTTTTTCAATACTTTATTTTTTTGATTTTGCTATGAACTTATTTTTATTTTGCTATGAACTTCATTTGGACAACTTTAAAGGCGATTTTTTTTTTCAATATTTTTTTATTTTATTTCTTTATTTTTGCACCCTCAGATTTGAGATTTTCAAATAGTTGTATCTCAGCCATACATCAATGATGACTATTATTTCAGGTTTTGTGGTTTAGGGTCACATATATAGGATCTGTTTTGCATATATGTGTTCCTGACATATAACCTGAAGAAAAGTAGATGTTTTAAATAAGATATGGACTCCCTTTATACAATTAGTTAACAAGTATGTGGAATTTTAAATAATCATACAATTATTTAAATACAATGAAATTACGCATCCCTCATGTGAGATTTATTTATTATTATTTTTAGAAACTATAACAGATACTATAATGCTAACTGTAATTTAATAATTTTATTTACTTATGCATTTTAATTTTGTAACAATTTGTTTACAATATAATATGAAATGTTCAATAATTATGAAAAAAATAATCCTGCGCTGCTAACAGTAATTTAATAATTATAATTTATTTATTTTTTTACATATTTTTTATTTTAATGATTTTATTTTTAATGTTTATTTTCTACATATATTTTTATTTTATTATTATTTTCATTTTAACTTTATTATAGGATATATATTGGGCTGGAAAAGTTGTAATTGTTCTGTATTTTGTGTTGTTCCCAAGGCCAGTATAACAACATTTCCTAAAAACAGATTTGATTAAAAAAAAAAAGTGTTTCTAGCCTTACTTGTAGCATCAATTAGTCATTAAGCAGAAACATCTGTCCAAAGCAACTTAAAACTGAGCAAACATTGCAACCAATTTATCATACAAATTTGCAGTAGACACTGCCAAGTTAAACCAGATTAGATGCAGAAAAGTAAAGAAAGAGAGAACAAGTAGACTTTTTTTAATAGGAAGAGATGTGTCTTCAGCTGTTTTGGTCTTCAGCACAAAAGTACTTTCCCAAAAGAACCTCACAACTGCTCGCAAATGCCAGCGAGTGCCGAAATTCACTCACAGATGGCCGCTTTTAAAGCCACACTCCCTAAACTCAGCATTTGGTTCCTTTTGGAAGAACATTTCTGCCTTGGCTTGCAGAGGTTCTGTGAATAAGCGTTTTCAAGCCAACTCTGAGTATCACATAACAGTTTCTGGAGAGCAGGAGTTCAACCTTATTTCCTGCAAAAGAATGAAGGGGGGATGAATAAAATCTTTTGATGATGAGTTATGCGCTGGGTTCCTGTGGCGAAATGTGGGCGACAGCTGGGACGAAGGCTCTGGGGTGGAACGCTGTCACGACGGAGGAGAAGCATCTTTAGTCCAACTGTTGTTCCCAATCTGATGGGGAAATGAAATATTTGCCATGTCACTTCTCTCTTTCTACTCTAATGCATTCCAGCACAGCAGTCCCAAGTGATGTGAAAACACGTCTATTCTTACCAAATCAAAGCAAAAATGAGAACATTCAATCTGATATGATTCATTTCACATGTAAAACTTATTGCATATAGACTGATCGTCTCAGCACTAATATATAGACAGATAATGTACTACAATATACAGAACATCAGATAGGTATACAAGATTGCACATAATAAAAATAAACAGAAAAGTAAGGTTCATAAGACAGTTTTTCCAGGACCTTCAGTGGAAACAAAGCAGGAAACCCTGACTGTCCTTCAACACTCCAGTATCTCCTCTCACATCTCAGTCCAGACAAAGGACAAGCCGTTCCCCTCTGTTTCTATTGCCATCTACTGGTGTCCCAGGAGTATTTCTGCAATGACATCATTCAGACTGGATCTGTTGTAATGCAGAGCACATCCTACTAAATGCCACAAGCATTTTCTCACACTGTGAGGAGTGATCGCCTTCCTTCTGTAAATGGTCAGATGGTCTGATGCTAGTCTGTTATTTCCAAAAGACATTTATGAGCACAGCTGTCTGGTACAGACATAGTAAACATGGCTGTAAAATGACTATTTTCCATGAAAGTAGAAGATTTGCCAGTGACATGCATTTTTGTAAAACCTTAAAACTGCAGATTTTCATTGTGTTCTTAAACATTTTGCATGCATATATAATTGCTATAGGCCAGAGTTATATATATATATATAACTCTGGCCTATAGCAATTAGGTCAGCAGCAATTTTGTAAATTGCAAATGTTTGTGAAAGATTCGGTTTCTTTACCTTTAGGTGGTGAAAGGCAATTTGAAGGCATGAAATCTAGCCTGTATAATGGGATTAAAGCGTTCAGTCGGATGTTTTGCAACTATGGGTTTTGGGTTTCAAAGCCGCCTGCATTTCCATATTCATAAGGAACATAGGATTATTCAAATTTCTTCAGTAAATCGGAAGTAATTTGCGACATGACAATTTGACTTACACTTTTATTAAGACCGGTTGCCAGCGTATTGGTCATGTTGAGTGTTCAGTGAGAGGTGAATTCACATATTCTGGGAAACAATTTCCACTGCGCCTTGAAAAATAGTGAAATGATGTAAATCTCAGGCTTTCAGCAGTGCATACTGAAGAGACAATAGAACTAATGCTTTAAACATGTAGATGGCGCTCTTCTCTTGTACAGTGTCCTGTAGTTCATTCACATCATCATCATCATCATCATCATCATCATCACAGGTAAAAATCATTCAGAATAAGGCCACTAAATAAGCAGTACAGCTGTCAAAAAGAAACCCTTGGTTTGTATCTTTGTTTGTAAGCAATGAAGTGAATGTAGAGAATAAATGTCTGGGTCAAATTTCATCCCAAAATCAAGAGGAAAAAATATTTTGCATTTTGCATAAGATTTGCATTGCATTGCTTTGACAACTTTCCCATCAAATTTTCATTACCATAATGCAAGAAAAAAAAAGAAAAAAAATCAAATATATATATGTTTAAATATAGGGTAACTATACGTAAAAAAGATTTTTAGGGTAAAATATGATGAATGATAAATGTGATATGATGAATTTATAAGTTAATAGATGCATGGTACTTGAAGAAGCAACATGAATTTATTTTGCATACAACTTATTTTGCATACCCACCAAATTACCATAATATATATATTAGATTAGATTATAGACTTAATTGTCATTAAAATAATGTTCCTAAAATATGTTAATATATTCGTGGTCTTTGAAGGGGTAACAGAAATTTATTTTTGCATTGTTTTGACAACTTTCACTTACCATAATGCAAAAAAAATAAAATAAATATATGCATGGTCTTTGAAGGGGTAACACAAATTTATTATATATATATATATATATATATATATATATATATATATATATATATATATATATATATATATATATATATATATATATATATATATATATATATGCAATTTTTAAACAATTTTCATAAAATAGGCTTTTATGCAAAATGTGATTTCTTATTCTGCATTTTTGGGGAGGTGAAAAAGGCCTATGACTCGAACATGGCAGTTTTCATAAGATTTGCCCAGTTCCTGATTTTAAAAGACTTGATGAATTTATATGTTAATATATGCATGGTCCTTGAAGGGGTAACATGAATTTCTCATGTCTCTTTTGTATCTTCTATTCTCTCTCATTTGTGCATTCTCTATCTCTGTGTCTCCGCGGCCCGTTCAGTCAGTCTTTGAGTGGCTCTGAGCTGACAAGAGGCCCAGCCCGTGCCAAAAGAGACGGTTATATGATGCACAACAGGCAATACATGTGAGAGCACACAGGAAAATGGGACAGCAACTCAAAAATCCCCCGTATGAAAGAGTCTCTTTTAATTTGCTCCTGTGCTCTAAATATTCAATACAAAATTGATGGCAGTCTCAGTTCCATAATGCAATCAGGGCTTTGAGCGATATCACATTATACATCTGTATTCAGCTGGCCTACATCTGCTTTTGCGGTTATAATTCCATCGAGAGCCAATTACAGAGAATGTGTGTATAATTCAAGTGTATCCTAATAGACTAATTAATTTTGCATTAAATAATGAAAAAAATATGTCATGCATTTCATTACTGTAATTGGTCTTTGCTTAGCAAATCTTTTCTGACTTTCTCTTGCTGACAGTGCGTGACAAGCCAGAGAATTGATATTCCAACTCTGGCTTTTGGAGATTTCTCAGCACGCCTGCGATTCTATTCTTGTCGTTAGATGAAGAACAGAGAGCCAAAAAGACGAGAAAAACATCCCCACGTCCCACAGGAAGAATTCAATCCGATAATAATTGAAGGAGTGCCATTTCATTAACTCCCAAACTCTGATTTCACTTCGACAACAAATAAACAAGTCTTAGACTTTCCAATCGATCTGCAGAAACAGCCCAAATGAGCTCGTCTTTAGAATTCAGACAATTAATGAACAATGTTTCAATTGAGGAATTAACAGCTCAGGCACATAATTATAGAAAATCTGGTAGTTGTTATATTTTTTATGGTTTAGAATTTGTGAAATGTTCTACTGAATATTGTATTTCAGTTCTATTTTGAGACTCTTAAATGAAATTTTCTATGTGAATATATTGTAAAATGTAATTTATTTCTTTGATGCAAACTGAATTTTAAAATAATGAATTTTTTAAATAATATTTCAAATTTTTACTGTTTTTTTTTTTTGATCAAATAAAAACACCCTTGGTGAGACTTTGTTCAAAAACATAAAACTTCATCTAGCGATCTGTTCAGTTTGATTAATTCACACTTCTTCAATGAGTCATTCATATATGAGTACATTTATTAATTTTTGCCTGAATCTATTATATATAAAATGAGTAAACGTCCAGATATTGTTATAACAATTGCAATTAAAATGCTAAAATAATAATAATAATAATAATAATAATAATAAATCAATACATTTAGCTAATGTTTTTGTATGCCAAAATAAAAGTGGGTTTGGTATAGACAACATTTTGTCGTCATGTGACAAGAAAAGCAGAGAACAGGAAATGACATCATCATAGAGGTCCACAACATTCCTGTAGGCCCACACGATTTTGTGTCGAGGTCAGTAATTTTCTCAAAATATCAACAAATTTGATCGTTTTATGACATGGCAAGGTCCATTTTACATCTGTATGATATTCATGATTTAGAAAGTCATAATTATATATTCTGAAACCTTGAAAATAATGGTTAGGTTCACACACACACACACACACACACACACACACACACACACAGTTTTCTTTTTTCATTATCTTTTATTTTACTTGTCCAAGTAGCATACAGTGAAAAGATAAATAATATATTATAATATAAAAATGATAATAATAATTACCAAAATACATGCTATAACTTGAATGCAGCTCTTCTATGACGAACATGTTTAAAATACCTGAACTAAACATCATTTAGTTTAGACTAAGCATAATAAAAATGTCCAGATATTATCAAATGTTTAATTTGAAAGGCATAAAAGATAAAATACAATTTAAAGAAAATTGTAGGCTAATAAAAGAGCAAATAAGTTCAGTTAGATCAGTTAGACCTCTTTATGATGCTCAGAAAGTCATTAATTTATATTTCGGAAAATAATGATCAGGTTCACTCACACATAGTCAGCATGATCTTTTATTTTAATTTTATTAAACTTTTTCAGAGCTAAGAAGCAGTGGAACGATAAATAAGCAAACAAATAAATAAATACCAAAATATATGGAAACAAATGATATCAAATTAAAGCAAACCTAAGGAGGGTTAACCAATGTATATTTCAATTTAGGGAGTTTTAAGGCACTCATCTTTTTCAATTGTTTTAATGATTAAAATAAAGTTTTTAAATCCTTTTCAAAAGCCACAAAATGGATGATACATGAACATGAACTCATGAGATGGTCTTGATTCAAATTAAGAATATTAGTTACCTAAAAATGTTTGTTTTTCCTTAAATATTGCTTGACATGGTTCTAACTGCAGAATGCATCTTTGTCAGACAGTCTAGTGTGGAAACGACGGCTCTCAGTCTGCGCCGCTGAAGGTGTGAAGGCAAACACTGATCGCTTCGGTCTCTAACACCCTTACAGCTGCTTCACACACACACACACACACACACACACACACACACACACACACACACACACACACACCCATTTGGTCTCTACAATTTGGATCATACACTAGCATAAGCCTTATGCCAGCAAAGCAAATATGACCTCTGAATGCATTGTGTGCTTCAACGCATCTTTCCATTTGCTGTTATGTGTGCAAATGCTGCAAATGTGTACAAGAGCAACACATGGTGAAAACACTGCAAATGTATCACAACAAAACAAAAGAAGAAATGCACACAGACAGATATAGCAGCCCTAAAGAGCGTTTTTAGATAACTGTCCTAATATTTTCCTAAAAACTGCCACATTTTCCATATATTGCAATAATTATGATCACACCATGTAACCACTGCTTTGCTTAAATGAGTGTGTGGTGTTAAATTGATTTGGTCATTTATGCCGTATGAATGTTGCTTTGACACAGATTACTTTTACTTGTAATGTAGAAACTTTGAAGCTGCTTTTAAACAACATGTAGGCTATTGTGAAAAGTGCTATACAAATAAATGCAAAGTGCATTGAAATGTAAATTTGGATGCTAAAATGTAATTGCATTAGATAAAATATCAAAACAAGTGTCATTTATTTTAAATGCTTGCTAATTTGTATCGATTTGTGACATTCAGACATTTTAAAGTGCAACTAAAGTCTCCAAAACGTTATAATTTTGATCAAACGTATGGAATAATTAAAAAATAAGTCTCTTCTGCTTACCAAGGGTCCATTTATTTTTATCAAAAATACAATAAAATTGTAAAATATTATTACAATTTAAAATAACTGTTTTCTGTGTGAATATATGTTCAACTGTAATTTATTTCTGTGATGCGCAGCTGAATTTTCAGCATCATTACTCCAGTCTCCAGTGTCACATGATCTTCAGAAATCATTCTTATGCTCAATTTTTATCGGTGCAAAACATTAATAAAGCTTCTTATTATTTTTCTGCTTAATTTTTGTGCAAACTGTGATACATCATTTGATGAACAGAATAAAAAAGATTATTTGTAATAGATGTCTTTACTGTCACTTTTGATTAATATAATGTGTCTTTGCTGAACAAGAGTCTTAATTTCCTTGTTCTTTTCTTTTAATTCTTACTTTTTAAAATCTAAACTGTTTTCTTCATTAATAATAAGAAGAAGTGTTTCTGAAATTAGCATTTTTTTATTTTGACACAGATCTGATCACACTTCATCCAGTTTGTTTGTAGGACACATATTATTCATGCTGGTATTTTGGCATGTGATCATATGTTGAACAAACATGTGACTATGCAGATTTTTAACTTTCCACAAACTCTGGATGGCTGAGCTCCCGTTGAAAGCATTTTTCTCTTTTCTTTATTCACATCCCAGCATGCAGTCTTATTTTAGTGTGCGTTTGTACATATGCAAATATATCATGCAAAAGCAAGTGAAGCCGAAGCATCTCCTGCCAAACTGTTTCTTCTCTTGATTACAGTTAAACATCTTAATAGCACAACAGATGGCCTGGCTTGTTAGCACTCAGTAATACTCTTAGGCCCACCAAACACATCTTAATCAAGCTGTGATCTTTCTTTAATCACACTTCTTACTGGCAAACACTATCGGTCTAATCCGGAAGAATGTGCGCTGTCTGAAGCTGTCATAAGACACATTAAAAACAAGAACAGTAACCATTAGGGCTAATGAGTTTTCTTTTGCTCTTTCACAAAGAGTGCATGCAACACAGACACAGTCTCTAACTAAGATGTCACAATCCGGCTTAACTAACTACGATCAGTCAGCGTGTTGACATTTAAACTGCTTCGGCGTGTTCATGTAACGTTTTTATTCCGTTTCTAGTTTTGAAACACCTCTCAGACTCGTGACGTTTCAGCCTGTCGGTGACAGATGCATCTGAGACGAACAGCACAGCTTCACTTTATTGTAAGCCTCTTTGCAGCAAACAACTAATTTTCTGTAACTGGCTGGTGTGAACTGTCAAACGGCGTCAAATCCAGGATTTAGACACCCGGTAGGTGTTAAGTTCTGAGTCTGTCTCGGGGGAAATTACACACGTAACGACAGGAGCAACACCAGTGAGAAACCAGAACTGATCACTGTCCTTCATTCACAACATTAGTGCATTTTCAGAATGAATTAGATAGATAGATAGATAGATAGATAGATAGATAGATAGATAGATAGATAGATAGATAGAAAGATATCCTTCTATCTATTTCATTATCTATCTATCTATCTATCTATCTATCTATCTATCTATCTATCTATCTATCTATCTATCTATCTATCTATCTATCATTTTGATTATCTATCTATCTGTCTGTCTGTCTGTCTGTCTGTCTGTCTATCTATCTATTATTTTGACTATCTATCTATCAATCAATCTCATAAGATTCAAGCAGCTTTATTGGTTATTTTGACTATCTATCTATCAATCAATCTGTATACAGTAAAACGAAAGTACTAATAATAATCCTAACAAAGAGACAGGAGAAGGACTGGATGCTGTCATGTCAGTTTGTGTGTGTTGTACAGTGTTCTGTTCTGCTGCTTGTTCTTTTATCATGGCAGGACTTGACGTACCTTGCAGCAGGTTAGAGCTCATTGAGGTTTCTCCCAGAATATATGGCAGTTTGTCCTTTTGTTGTATCTGGTTGAAGTTTGTGCTGGTTTGTGAATTGGGGGAAGATTTTTTCCCTAATTTGTGTATAATTACGGCATTAGGGCATGCTGTTAAAAAGTGCAGTTCTGTTTCCACTTCATGTTGTGTGCAGTGTGGACACAATCTGTCTTCTTTTGGTATCCAGGTCTGTCTGTCTCGTTGTGTGCAGTGTGGATAGTGAGGTTATGGTACATGGTCAGGACTTTTCTTAGTTTAGGGTCTGCCACTGTGTGGTATTCTGCGTTTAGAGACAGATAGCATTCTAATTTACTTTGTTGAGCTGTTGCTTCTGCCCAGTGTTTCAGATATTTTTTTTCTGTGTTTAAGTGATTTGATTTAGTCTAGCTGGGGTTATGGATTGTAAAGTCAGTTGTGAGACCAGCTGGCTGATGGTGCTTTTCTCTGGGTTCGTTCTTGCTCTAGTTTAGACAGACAGACAGACAGACAGACAGATAGATAGATAGATAGATAGATAGATAGATAGATAGATAGATAGATAGATAGATAGATAGATAGATAGATAGATAGATAGATAGATAGAAAACAATAAATAAAAAGAATATAATTTACAAATTTACATCATATATGCTGTATGCATTACAACAAACATACAAAATTAAAAGAATAAACATTGAGTGAACAGTACATGATCAACTTTACAAAATAAAAATGGATAACGCTGTAAGTATTGAAGGGATTTTCTTCAGAAGGTTTAGGTGAGCGATTAAACCCCAGTCACAGAGTCATGCTACTATTTACTGCCAGAGATCAGACACTACTTTACAGACTAATCTCCATCTCTCAGATTACTCACAGCCTTTTGTGTGGCATTAATCTGATGTCAAGATACAGATTTCTGCAACACTTCAGACTCCATATGCCAGCAATCGCATTAGACAGAGTTCAGTAAACAGCTAGATTATATTCTCAGACAATGCTATTGTTTTATTTATCGAACTGCTCTTAACTGAGCTATAGTTCAATCGTGCATTTGATTTCTTTTAAGTTTTTCATTAAGCTGAGCTATTGGAAATGTGCCAGAGTAGAATGCTTGTGCCTTTGACTAAAGTTAACCAGACAGACATGTGTATCAGTACCTGAGTTAAACTGGTTAAACTGGGTGAGTTGTCAAATGGTCTGCATTTGTTTCGAGCTGAGAAAAGCCAGTTAGCACGACTGAGACTTTTGAGAGTGTGCCGTATTTCACACCTCACACCCCAAATGGCCAAGTGGAGGTCTCGCTCTTCAAAGGGTTAACACCTTTATCTATGCAGTCTGTTAATCTCTGACCAAGACCGATCAATAGACCCTCATTGCCTTTATCTTAGTAAACAATTAAGAAAACAGTTTGGAAAACAAACCCTAATTGCATTACATTTGTATGCATGGCTCACGCTTTCTTGGGAAATCGATTGATGGAAAAGTGCACAGATTTGATTTTGTGATTCATTTAACAAGAGTACAAGTCAGTTACTAAACAAAACTTTGAAAACATTACCAAAATATTGTTTTTGTAATGTTTTCAGATGCTTATAATGTCACCAATATTACAATATATTACAGTAGACAGATACAATGCTTGAACTGATTTAAAAAAAAAGTGTACATTGAATGCAGTTTAAGTCGTTTTGGATAGAAGTGTCTGCCAAATGCATAAATGTAAATGTAATATAAAATAGCTACAAATAATGTATGTCTTTATGATTTTATTATAGTTTATTGTGTGTGTATTTATATTCTAAAGATTTATATGTTTTTTGACTTTAATTGATCAAGATTACTTTAATTGATGTAATATTGTGTAAAAGTTGTTATATTTTGAATTATCTGTTTTCTATGTAAATATATTTTAAAATGTAATTTATTGCTGTAATCAAAGCTGAATTTTCAGCATCATAACTCCAGTCTTCAGTGTCACATGATTCTTCAGAAATTATTCTAATATGCTGATTTGCTGATCGAGCAACATTTCTGAATATTATCAATTCTGAAAATATTTTATTTTCTTTCTTTTTTTTTTCTTTTTTTTTGGAAACTATGATATTTTAATTTTCAGAATTTTTCGAAGAGTAGAAAGTTCAAAAGAACAGCGTTAATTTTAAAATATAAATCTTTTGTAACATAATAAAAGTCTGTTACTTTTGAATTTTATTTTTATTTATTTTTAGATATATATTTATATTGTATTTTGGTTAAACATTTCAAGTTTATTTTGTAATTTAGCTAAGAGCATTTTATATAACTAAACTAAAACTATTTTTTTATATTTAGTATAGGTTCAGCTTTTTAAAGAAATCCACAGTTTATATTAAGTATACCAAACTAATGTCATGCATTTAAGCAGAATCCTATAAGATTAAAAGGGTTTTGAGAGCATAAAAATAAATAATTAAATTCAGTGAAGTATGCCTAAACTTTTGACTGGTAGTGCATGTCTGATATGAAACAATAGAGTATTGTTTAGAAAGGTCTCCCACAGGCAGGGTGTGAAACAGCTGTGACCCAATAGAGAGCCATAGCAGGGGGTTTTGGGAGTGTGTGAGTGTTTATTGGTCAGCGGATGGGCTAATTTGCATATAACATGACCTATATCTGATAGGTGGGAGCTGGAGACACCAGAATCTGCTGCAAGCAGAACTAGTGATGACCGAATAAAGAGCTTTTATTCTCGCATTTCTTTTTCAGTGTTTTGTTTGTTTGCTGTTCTTCTTGTAGACATGAAGTTCTACTGCAGTAACTTCATGCTTCTGTGCATGATTTGCAAAGTCAGCTGCACAACAACGAAGTACTTCACGTATGAGGAAGACGCACCTGGGACAGAGATTGGAAACCTTTCTCAAGACCTTAAAATAGATCCATCGGAGGATCCTGAGACTTCATTCAAGTTTATACAGAAGACAAACTCCATCATTCACATGAGACAAATTGACGGGCTTTTAACAGTGGGAGAAGTCATCGACCGAGAGCAGCTTTGTCACCGATCTCCACAGTGTCTTATCACTTTTGACGTTGTCGCTTTTTCAAAGGAGAAGTTCCAGCTGATTCATGTCGAGATCGAGGTAAAAGACATTAATGATCATTCACCTCAGTTCACACGCAACGAGACGCATTTGGATATATCAGAAAACGCACCTTTGAACTCACGATTTCCGCTGGACGTCGCTGTGGATCGCGACGTCGGAGACAACTATGTGCAAAGCTACCATATTTCACACACAAACCATTTCGCTGTTGAAGTCAGCACTCGTGAGGATGGAGAAAAGTCAGCCGAACTTGTTTTGATCAAGACGCTTGACAGAGAATCCGAAGAGTTTTATACCATCGAGGTGACGGCGACCGACGGCGGGACGCCAGTGAAATCAGGCTCGACGACCGTTTACATCCGAGTGCTGGACTTTAACGACAACAGCCCGACGTTCGAACACAACTCGATCAAAGTCGAGCTCAGCGAAGATTCGCCCGTCGGCTCACGTGTGCTAAAAGTACATGCTTTTGATCCCGATGCCGGGATCAATGGAGAAGTCGTGTATGGCTTCGTCGAAGGCTCCCCAAGCGAAGTCACTCATGTTTTCCAGATCGATCTCATCACCGGAGAAGTGACCCTCAAAGACTCCGTCGATTATGAGACCAAAAAGTCGTACGAGTTGCACATCCAAGCCTCCGATTTGGGTGCCAATTCGATATCATCCACCTGTCGCGCTATTGTCGAAATCGTCGATGTGAACGATAATGCACCGGAGATTAGCATCAAACCAATGACTTCCACCAGCGACAGAGTCGCGTTCATCACCGAATCCGCAGCCGAAGAAAGTTTCGTAGCTCTTATTAGCACCTCAGATGCAGATTCGGGTCCCAACGGCTACGTCCGGACGAGTTTAGAAGGACACGAGCATTTTAAGCTGCAACAAGCCTACAGCGACACTTTTATGATCGTAACAACCACGACTTTGGACAGAGAAGCCATTCCAGAATACAACCTCACTGTGATTTCTGAGGATTTAGGAACTCCTCCGTTTAAAACTGTCAAACATTATACCATTCGCATCACAGACGAGAACGATAACGCACCGATGTTTAGCAAAGCCATCTATGACATCTCAGTAATAGAAAACAACATTCCCGGGTCGTACATGACTACGGTGGTTGCACGCGATCTCGACGTTGGGAAAAACGGAAAAGTCTCCTACAGCCTAATCGACAGCAAAACGCCAGACGGTTCGCCGATTTCTACATTTGTTTCCATCGATCCTCATTCTGGCTCTTTGTACACGTTGAGATCGTTTAATTTTGAGACTCTGAAAGAAGTCGAGTTCACGGTCAAAGCCAGTGATAAAGGTTTCCCGCCATTATCAAGCACGACTTTAATTAAAATCCGTGTGGTGGACGAGAACGACAACTTTCCGTATTTCACATATCCGGTGTTACGAAACAATTCCGCCGACGTCCCAATTCCATTTAACGCTCGGAGCGGCTATCTATCGTTAAGATTGACGGCTCAAGATGAAGACAGCGGTGTGAACAGTGAGCTCAGTTTCCATATTCTAGAAGACGATGCTAAACTTTTTTCCGTTGATAAAAACAGCGGCGAAATCGTCTTGAAACGAAAACTCACTGCGCAATGTGGAGACGTCCTGCAGATTAAAGTTTCGGTTGTTGACAATGGAAGAGAGTCGCTTTCTAGCACAGCAACCGTCCGGTTTGTGGTGACAGACACAGGTGCACAAGAGGACCAGGTGGTTATTTTACTCCGATCCAAGGATGAAGAGACTTTAGAGTTTGATGTGTGGACTGCAGTGATTATTGGTTTCGCTGGATGCTGTGTGCTGTTGCTGACTGCGATTATCATCCTCACCGTGACTTGCACCATCAAACGAAGGCGAAGAAACTTTGGGAGAGATGGCTTGTATGGATCAACCCCGCTTTCCAAGAACAGCCCTGGCGGTTCAAAGATTTATGGAGGCCCTAATGCCTTCCTCAGAAGCGAAGGCGATTCAATGCAACCTCTGTACGAAGATAAAAGCCTGGATTTTGAGGAAAAGGTGAGTGATTTTGGCTGCTGTTTTGATGCACATTTACATTTATGCCAGCATATTAACTTTGAGCTTTTGTTTTCATAGCTGTTCCTGCCCTGCAAACCTTTTGAGCAAACATTTTTATGGCAAGATGAAAAATACTGTCTACAAAGGAGGTAAGAACGGTTGCAAATATGTTGTTTGGTATATTTCTCTACTTGGATAATTTCCATTTTAATTGCTTGACTATAATTGAATTAGAATCAAAATAGAAAAATTGTGAGGAACAAAAGTTTGAGACCATTATATATAAATTTTATATATATATAAATTGCAATATTATTAAAAATATTATAATTATTATTTTAAATTATTTTTTAAAAAGATTTAAAATGATTATATTCAGATTATATAATCAACATAATGATTTCAGTGATAAAAAAATCATAAATTTGAGAATGAATTTAATTCTGTATGTCTGTACAAAGAGTCACATGATCGGTAACACTCATTAAATTTACTTTGATTATACACAGAGAAACAGTGCATCTGAAATACCTCTTTATTTTACATTAATAATGTTTCTATAACTTTGAGTGACAAATCATCATAAATTGGAGAATGCATATGAATCTGAGCATCTGTACAAAGAGTCACATGTTCAATGACACTTATTTACTTGCATTTGATTAGTCAACTGTAAATAGTGCATCTGAAATGTCTTTATTTTCCATTATAGGCCTAAAAATCGATTATTTACATATTTAAATACAAATTGTTTTATACTTTTGGGCCCAGCTTTAGTTTTGCAACTACAGTTGACAAATACACATCTTTTTGCTTAGAAAACTATAAACGTGTTTAATATGCAAACAGATTTTTGTCAGGGTTTAGTCTCTTTTTTACAACGGGTCATGAACCGTATGTGATGCGCTGGCATATTAGTCATGTCCCAGTGAATATAGTGCTTTGTTCTGCAATGGAATATCAATAATCAGATCGAGTGTTATTAAGCAGTCGCTGACAGATTTGATGTGATTGTATTCACAGTGGCACCAGCAACACAGATCAGCTGAGCGTGAAGGACAGTGGCAAAGGAGACAGTGATTTCAATGACAGCGACTCTGATATCAGCGGAGCAGCTCAGAAAAGAGGCCTGACGACCTTCCAGCCGCTGGCCAGAGGTGCGGACAGTTATTTGACCGACCAGATTTACACTGTTTTATTTGAGATTGTTGGCTTTGCTGCAAACAGTGATTTTCTTACTCGTTATTTGTCTTGTTTTCTAGTACTAATATCTACACATTCCTAAATCACAGTACATTTACTTGAAGTGCAAAATGACATGACTGAAAAAATTATTAAGTGAGTTTTCCTTAAAACAAGGGAAATAAATCTGCCAGTGGGGTCAGAAATATCATCTGGTTTTCCTTTGAATTAAATTTATTTTTCTGACACAGCTGGTGGATTTTTTTTGTTTTTTATTTTGATTTTTATTCATTTTAATAACTTTTTTTTAGTATTTTTTTCTGAATTTATATTTTTTATAATTTTGTTTTGTATTTATTTGAGAATGTTTAGATATCTCTCATACGGCAAAAAGAACAAAAATCTAATATATATTTAAAAATATTGTTTAGCAAATATATGTATATTGATTTAAGAATGTTTTGATATTTATATTTAGGCATGTTTTATACAAAAATTTTTTTTGGCTATTTTTAAAATATATTTATAAAAATAGAAATATGTATTTTTTACTCCAAGAACAAAAATTTTTTTTGGCTATTTTTAAAATATATTTTTAAAATTTGTTTTATGTATTTTTTTAATATTTTTTTTGTGGCGTTCACTGTTTTTATTATTTATTTTAAATATTTTTTTTTTTTTTATTTTTTGTTTTAAATATATGTTTATTTATTTTATTTTTTTTTTTTGTGTTGTATTTTATTGTTTTTTTGTAGTGTTTTTTTTTGTTGTGTTGTATTTTATTAAAATATTTTTTTTTCTTGTTTTATTGGTTTAATAATTTTTTGTGACAAATGAACATGAATCAGGCAAGAAAAATAAACTGACTACGGAAATGATTTTTGTGGTGCATTAAATTCCTCTGTCTTTTTCTCTGTAAGGTGCATTCAGCAGCACAGGAGACTGGAAGAGCAAAGCTCAGGTTATCCAGACCCGAAACATGCACGTCCCGCCTGGCAGCGGCTACACCATCGGATTCGCACCGGCACCGCTTTACAACACGACCCACATCACTCCTCATTCCTGGAGAGAAAGCCACAGTAAAACCAACATGATGAACACACAGCGACCCATTCAGAGTTTCTCCAGGACAGGAACGCTGCCGTCATACTCGGCCCATCAGACCAGAAGAGCGATGACGGGCGTCCAAGAGCAGACTGAGACAGTCAAAGATGCGTTTCTGGTTTCAGATTCTTCTGAAGTTGCTACCACTTTTTAAATATCAGATAAGAGTTCAGTCTTGTTCATCAAATCTGATATTTTAGCTGATTATGTGAGCGTGACGGACTAACAAAACTTTCCCAGCAGTCAGTACTTTTGATACATGCAACAAATGGAAGTGTTTTTCTATTCTTTTCTTATTTTTTAATTCAGGAAAATATATTTAAGAACAGCCGGTGTGACTTAAATTAACATGAATATTTTTTGTAAATATTTGTATATTTTGTATCATGTCTTTTCCAGTGAAAACAAACCCTTTTTTTGTGCTGATGAATCACCAAAATGATGGATTTTATGTAAATAATTTTGCAAATAAGTACTAAACCAATATAGTTTCTTTTATAGATGTTGTTAGCAATGAGTTTGTATGTATTTAGTAAAAGAAAAAATAAGTAAATTTGTTTAGAATAAGAATTTTTTTTTTTGTTTTTTGTTTTTTTTATCCACACATATTTATAGTTATATCTGAAATAGTTGGTAAAAATTCTTAAATATATGTTAAACTTTTCTTTTTATTATTTTTTACTAATTGCACATAGATCCTGATTAAGTATCTCTCAAAAAAAGTAAGATCTCTTCCAAAAGTGAAATAAATACACTGAAAACAATTTGGTGTAGAAACAATTTTCACTCAAAAATAGCTACATTTCACAAATAATTGGCACGTAACGAAATTTTGAAGCAGACAGACTAAAATATAATATTTTCTTGTAAAGTGTACTGCAATACTGTGTGTGTTTGAGAGCTGAATGCTTTCCTTGAGTATTTGCTTCTCTTCACATATTAATTGTATATAATTTTCTCACCTCAGTGACCCAAATAAAGTACTTAGAAGCCCATTTTGTTGCCTGACCTCTGAGAACATCTTGTTTAATAGCTGGTTAGCTGTAAAAGACACATTAAGTAAAGTCCTCAAATCCAGCCTGTCCGATTATTGCACACACATGGTCTGTTCTGGATTAGCTGCTTTGTAACACAGTCTTTACAATAACATGTGAAGAATGAGGCTTAGAAAGACACACAATCAGGCATATTAGTGGAGTTAAAGAGCTTGCTGTGAGAGATTATATGGCCATCTTCAGATAGCTGCAGTGTAACAGGTGCAGACGGCCATATAATACAGTTATAATACACAAACACAGTAGCCAAAACATCAGAAATATAATAGAGATATAATACAACACGAGTTTATCAGGGCAAATATTAAATTATTAAGAATTGAAGTATTAAATTTCGCTTGGTACTGATGTCAGAAATAACAAAACAAGTAGAAATAAAAATAAATACATTCATTTATTTATTAATAATACTAATAAATAATAATAATAATAATAAAAAGAATAGAGCAGTATTATATATATATATACACACACACATAAAAAAACTATATTTTCAGTCTAAGCATATAAAATTAAATTAATATAGTAAAAACAACAATAATAATAAAATACGTATATAATAAAAACTAAATATTCCTTCTAAAATGTGTGTGTGTGTGTGTGTGTGTGTGTGTATATGTATGTGTGTGTGTGTGTATGTATATGTATATATATATATACACATAAACCATACTTTCTGTTTAAATATTTTATATTTAGTGACTCAATTTTGTAGTTTCTTGTTTGTGGTCTTGTTTCCAAGTATAAAAATTTTCACTTTAATACAAAAAAGAATAGAAATAATAATAATAATAATAATAATAATAATAATAATAATAATAATAATAATATAATACTTATAATAATAATAATAATAATAATTTTAGCAAGCTATATATATCATTTTTATTAATATTTTATTATTGTTACTATTATTAATTATTATTTTTATTATATAACTTCTGTGATGGTGACAAAATACATTAAAACAACAGCAAAAATAAAATAATAATTCACAAATACATTTAAATGCATAAACAATTTTTAATAAATATGAATATATTTCAGATCCTATATTTTAAATAAAATATATAAAATATCCATATATTTATAGTTATTTGTTTATGGTCCTGTTCTGTCATTCAAAGCTCACATCGTCGACAAATAGATCCATAAATCCATAAATTGTGTCATCCCTCTGGAATAAACTGGTTTGGGCTGTTCTCATTAGGATTTTTCCATATACAAAGCATGCAGGATTAAACTTTTAATATGAAGGTTGTGTAATTCCGGAACAGGAATAACGCAGCACAAAACATTATGAAACATTCATCATATGCTGTAGGTGCTTTCGTTCTGCGATGTGAGTTGTGAATGAAAAATAAATAAATAAACAGGAACATTCTTTCATTTGACTTTGGCCTAAAAGGATGTTTTCACTCGTGCAAATAACAAGAGGAACGGCGGCATCATCCTTTCGTTAGTAATTGCTCATAGCTGATGGGATATGACAGATTTCCAATTGGATATGAAGGGCAACTGCACAAAAAGATCAATAGCACATGAAATAGCTTATTGTATCCTCTCTCAGTGTTTTCCAAGTAGGTCAGAAGAGAGGCACAGAAAGAGGACATGATGCTGAGAGCCGGGTTAAAACTACAAGAGTACAGCTAAAGTCCCTCAAAACTCTCCCAACAAGCAGATTTCAACATGTTTAAACATATTTGAGTGAGTTTACAAGACACCAAGATGACAAAGTAACTTTTTTGCCACACTTAATGAATGTTTCGTTTAAAAATAAGTTTAATTTAGGAAAAGTCTTTCACTTGCAACGTAACAATTTTTTTGTTTGCTTCTATTTTTATTTATTTTAATACATTTGACCTTCATTTGACAGGAAACTACATGGTGACAGTGATTACACAATAGAAATATATTAAATGCACATGTATTCTGTGTAATGCAAGTGCATTTGTCATTTAAGAACTCGGGTGCTACACATTTCATAACAAACATGTGATTTTAAACAGCTGTTGTATGTTTGGGATTTTGAAGAGATGAGAATGAATTGCTAGTTTGTTTAATGACAAACAGTAATTTACTATTATTTTCAGTAATTTGATATAGGAATAGTTCACCAAAAATTAAAGCTCTCAGGTCAGCAATGGATGCTCTGCAGTGGAAAATTTAGGTTTGTATGAGAGTCCAAACAGCTGATAAAAACATCACAGTAATCCACAAGTAATCCACAGCACTCCAGTCCATCAATTAACATCTGGAGAAGACACAAGCTGAAACAAATCCAGCATTAAGATGTTTTTAACTCAAATACATTGAGTCCATAATCCATAAAAACACTTCATCCAGTAAAAAAGTGTTCTGGTCTGAATCAGGAGAGAAATCTGCACAGATCAAGCAGCGTTTAAACAGATCTAAACAAATATGTGTCTGGATTTTGATGTGAGAGACAACAGGAGATGCACTTTTTTTACTGGAGGAACGTTATAATGGATTATGGACTCAGATCTTAGATAAAAGCATCTTAATCATGAATTTGTTTCTTACAAACATGCAATTTTTGTCTTCTCCAGATATTAACCAATGGACTGGAGTGGTGTTGATTACTTGTGGATTATTGTGATGTTTTTATCAGCTGTTTGGACTCTCATTCTGACGGCACCCATTCTCTGCAGAGCATCCATTGATGAGACACTGATGCAATGCTACATTTCTCCAAATCTGATGATGAAACAAACTCATCTACAGCTCGGATGGCCTGAGGATGAGCACATTTTCAGCATGTTTTCAAATTAAAGTGAACTATTCCTTTAAGGCAAACGAAGTGGATTTGTTCACTAAGAGGCTTGTAGTTTCAGTTTTGACTCATGGACAGACATGTGGACATGCATTGTGTCACGAAAACCTCCCGATCCCACAACACTGTTCACCAGTTTGTTCACTAATGTTCCAAAGGCTACTGTTAGTGCTGAAAAATGTATTTAATGAGCTTCCAGTGGCAGCAGTAAATGGCAAATGAGTCTAATAATCTACGATCCTTCATATATCTTTATAAAGTGCTCTGGTGTTATTGAGATTAAACTAAACAGGCCTCAGCAATTCAAGCCACGAGTCTGTTCATCTATAATGAAAGATAATTTATCCATATCATGCATTATGGGCAAATAAATTGCTCAATTATTTCTACGTCAGTGAAATTGTTTAGAGTGTGGGTAATTATGTTTCATATTTATGTCAATTAAAGAGATGATGTTGAACTTCTACAGGTAGATTATCTGTCCAAACAATGGTGTTTTATCGCAACAGCAGCTACTAGATATCCATACTTACAAATAAAATACATGTTGTGCATTTCAAGTAGTTTTGTTGATGGTTTTTGATGATAAATCACCATGCCATTATATGTAATTTTGCACTAAAAAAAATTAAAGATTGTGATTGAACTGGCTTGTATGGTAAAGTACATGAAAGTTGTTCAGTACTGTATTATTATCATATTTGTATTCTTCCCGAACAAGTCTCTTTTGTGTTAAACATAAAAATGTCTCGTCAGTACCTCAGACCAAAACAACAACACATTATAACAAATATCGTTCATTATTTAATATTATATTATAATTATTTTGTATGGCCATATGGTCAAAAATATTTTACTTATTTTTTTCAGTCTTAAATTCTATAATATTATAATTTTTTTTTTAGTTTATTATAATTTATTCATATTTAATTATTAAATTAGTTTTTAGATTTTTGTCTTGTTTTTATTTTAATTTTGGTAAAAGTCATTTTATTTTAGTCATTTTAACTATATAGTTTTTATACAATATTTCAGTTTTAGTTATTTTAGTACATCACGTAACACTAAATTAAAATTAATTAAGTTTTATTTTTAGATTTTATTTTATTTCAGTTACAGTTTATTGTATTTCAAGTAACAGACATGTTTTTAATGGTTTAGGTTTTAGTTAACTAAAGCAACCGTGGTATGTACACATGCGTACAAACAGGAAATTTAATAAACAAAATATAAGAAAAATAAGAAAATAAAGTGCAAACAAGAAGTAAATGTACAAGCATGCCTCCCACAATAATGCAGAAGAAATACAGTATATCAAACAGCCATTTTCTGTCAACATTTTTAATCTTGGCAGGATTAGAAACTGAAATTGCTTTTTAATGAATGTTTCCTCACATGAACCATTGATTGAATGAGCAAAAACGGGCTTCAGCTTTCAAGTGTGTGGATCTCATGTAATTGCCGGCACTAGTGAGGCCCATGAGAACGAGATCTTGCAATACTTACTAAAGATAAATAGCATTGCTGTTTTCAGGGAGCCTTCCTTGCACCTAAAAGCAATTTTTAAACAAATTTCTGTTGCAGAAATATGTCATTTTGAGCTCTCCCAATGGTTCGATTGGTAAAGGAAATATCACGCAAGAGCCTCTTCGGGTTTGCCATGCATAAACAAACAACTTTCATAATATTCACTTTTGCCCATTTCAGATCTGTACAGCTCAACTTTTAATTAAAGCTGTGCTTATAAGGAAAAATCATAAAGCAGATTTAAAGGAACAGAATGAAAACGTTTTGAATGTTGTACTCACCCTCAGGTCATTTAAGATGTGGATGAGTTTGTTTCTTCATCAGATTTGGAGAAATGTAGCATTGCATCAGTGTCTCAGCAATGGATGCTTTGCAGTGAATGGGTGCCGTCAGAATGAGAGTCCAAACAGTTGATAAAAATATAACAATAATCCACACCACTCCAGTCCATCAGTTAATGTCTTGAGAAAGCTGTGGGTTTGTGAGAAACAAGTCCATCAATAAGATGTTAACCCCAACCCTAACTTCAAACTGTTGCTTCTGTCTAAAATACGAGTCCATAATCAATAATAACACTTCCTCCAATCAAAAAGTCAATCTGCTGTCATCTCTCACATCAAAATCCAGCCACATGTTTGTTTAGAGGTGTTTTTGGTTGTAAACGGTGCTTGATCTGTGCAGATTTCTCTCCTGATTCAGACCAGAACACTTTTCCACTGGAGGAAGCGTTATTATGGATTATGGAATCATATTTTAGCCAGAAGCAATGATTTGAAGTTAAAAAATGTCTTAATGATGGATTTGTTTCTTACAAACACACAACTTTTGTCTTCTCCAGATGTTAACTGATGGTCTGGAGTGGTTTTTTTGGATTACTTATGTGGATTATTTCAGCAGTTTGGACTCTCATTCTGACGGCACCCATTCACTGCAGAGCATTTTGCAAACAAATGATGTAATGCCAGGTGTCTGTGTACCTCAGTGGGAAAAGATTTTGCTTCTGCTTTGTTAAACCTTAAAAACAGAGATTGCAACTTTAAAGGGGTCATATGATGCAATTTCAATTTTTCCTTTCTCTTTGGAGTGTTTCAAGCTCTTGGTGAATAAAGAAGATCTGTGAAGTTGCAAAGACTAAAGTCTCAAATCCAAAGAGATATTCTATATAAAAGTTAACACTCGTCCACGCCCCCCTGAAACGGCTCATTCTAACACGCCCCCACATCTCTACATCAGTATGTGGAAATATATGCATAACGCTGCCCAGATGTTTCAAGCAACCTTTTATTCTCGTTGTATTGTTGCCGCTGCCGCCACCATGTGGTATAGATGCTGTGTGTTTCACTGTGACTGTGAAAGCGTGTGGCCTTCCAAAAGAGGATGATATCCGCTTCGTCATGCCTGGAGCTGATCCGTGCTGGTCGCTGAGGAAATACATCAACTTTGCACCATGGATGAAGCGGAGTCCAGCCCGGGGTCATCACATGTGGTTGCTGCAAGACCAAGGTATGCTCTTTCGTAGAATCCGCCTGCCGCACCGTTCTCAAGCCGCCTGCCTCTGCTCACTCAAGGCCTCGGTGAGTGACGCTGTTTTGTTGACAAAGAAAAACTACTTTGTTTTTGCCTTCAGAAAAGAAAACACAACTAGAAATCATGTTTATATCATGTTTATAATGGGTTTTATGTTTATGTCTCGTCACAATATTTTAAGAGGCGTAACATTTCTGTCACACGCTTAAGGCATTCGGCCAATCACAGCGCGCTGGATAGCTGGCCAATCACATTATATTCGCTTTTTTTTTTTTTTTTCAGAGGGATGAGCTTGGTAAAAATCTCGCTTTTACAGGAGAGACAATAATGTACAGTTGGGAAAAAATCTTTTTAACCTTTCCGCTGTAAAAATCTACGTATTTCAGAATAAACACATTTCATTACACCAAATACACCAAATAATGTTCTTTTTAGCAGCATCATATGACCCCTTTAAAATAACTTACTGGGGGTGTCAAACATAACTTAACACATGAAGTTATTTTTAAGGATATAAAACAAACTGTGCGATAATATGTTTTCTCAATTGTGTTGATGAGGCTGTATGCATATTTATGAATTTTCAAAAGCAGTGCTCTTCATCTCACTCACACTTCTCCAAAACAATACAACACTCTGTCCTATTTTCGTCTCATCCAATTAAACCGATATCAAATTAAATGCAGTTTCTCAAACAGCTTCAGTTTGAAAGGAAGCTGGCAATTGAATCTGTTTTACACTCACACTATTGAATGGAGAAAAAAAAAAGAATCTCTATTATAATGGTCAATATTACTGATAAAGATTTCCAGTATACTGTGAGTAAATGAAGATGAAGGGCTCACGGGGATGTGAGGCTCTGCCCTAGATAGCTCAAAATCAGGACAATCAAAACACCATCATGTGATCAAACTATTGAAACAGCTGCACGGTTTAATTATTACACAAGTCTTGTCTCAAAATTAGAGCTTATCATGGGAGTCAGCGTGGATTTGCATTATTATTATATGTGCTCTGCTGAAAAAATAACAGAATAACATTTGCTAATTAATACCTTTATAACCAAACAGCTCCCGTGACTGATGCAGCTAACAGTTTTTGTTCCCAGAATGTTAGTTCATATTTCTACTTAAACCTATACTTAAACACACACACATACATATACATATAGTGCCCAAAACATATTTTAAATATACTCTAAATATATGTTGCAAACAGCGTTATATGTTCACATGTGTTATAGGCAACATTTTTTTTTCTTCAGATGTGACATATATAAATGAATATTCTTGGATTGAAATATATAGGGCAAAATATATTTTTCAATGCATTTAACACACAATACACACACACAGAGAGAGAGAGAGAGAGAATGGGCAAGAATTTTTTTTTGCTATAAAATATATTTACACAATTATACTTTGAAAAACATTTTAGCTGTATGAGAAAAGAAAGCATATACTAAAACAAACAACACTCGTTTCATCATTCCCCTCTTCGTGTGTTTATAAATGGTATGAAAACACCTAGAGCAGTATTTTGCAATCACGTAAAAAAGTAAACACTGCCACCAAGTGGTAAAAAACGTAACAGCAGTAGGTCAGTCTTGTGGAAATATTTTGGTGACCATTGTTTTATCTCAGAAAAGAATACAATAAATAATTCATCTCACCTCCAGGCCAGACTAAACAAAAACGAAAAAAGTGTAAAGATCTCGACAAACCAAGACTATATATATATATATATATATATATATATATATATATATATATATATATATATATATATATATATATATATATACTCATGAATGGCCTCTTAGGGCTTCCGTAGATTTAAACAACCTTAACCCTAAATCAGAAATATTCAAATACGTTCCTGAAGGCTTAAGACTTGGAGAGTTTAGTTTTCAACACTAATTAAACAAATCAGAACCAGATTGCAAAATAAATGTGGTGGGTGTAGCGATGATTAAATTACATGATAACTTTCCAACAACTTTTTATGCATGACAAAAGCAAGGAAATACTAACAGCAAGGAAATACAGCGTTTAAACTGCTACTGATAGTTGGATCACTGCAATGTCTGAAAGTTGTTCACCTTTTTCGTGTCTCGTTTGCTGTGAAAGTGACTTACATCGAAGGAAGGAAGGACTCCAAGCCATATTTTTGGAAATATTAGAGATTAGAAGTTGGGCTCAGTACTACAACCACACAACAATGCTTAACCCTAAAAAGGGCAAAACCATAAAGAGACATCAGAAAATTTATTTATTGCTATTTTCCATCTTATGGGACTCAGATAATACAATTTCATTATATTTAGTCTTATTTTTGATTTTACTGTTTGTATCCCAGGATAGCCTCTGTTGCCCCTTTGGGGGTATAAATTAACTGAAAACAGAACACTTGTTTATCAATGCTTTTTAAAACATGGTTGTAATTCCTTAATGCTTTGAAATACAGACCAAGGACATTTAAAATATAGAAGGTTGGTCTCCTTTTAAAGAAGACACATAGGCAAGCCAAGGCAAGTTTATTTATATAGCACGTTTCATACACAATGGTAATTCAAAGTGCTTTACATAAAAGGAAGTGAAAAAATCATTAAAAATAATCACAACAATAAAACAAAGAATTTAAATACTTAAAAAAATCTAAAATTTATTTAAAATGAATTTAAAACAGTTAAAGATTGAAAATGATTATATATTAAATACAGTGCAATCAGTTTGGACGCAGCACAGTGCTCATTCAGTACATGCACAGCTAAACAGATTTTGAGTCTGGATTTAAATGTGGCTAATGTTTTAGCACATCTGATCTCTTCTGGAAGCTGGTTCCAACTGCGGGTGCCATTAATAGCTACAAGCAGATTCCCCTTGTTTTGTGTGAACCCTTGGTATTTCTAACTGACTCGATCTCAATAATCTGAGTGGTCTGTTACGTTTAAATTCAGTGAAAATATCTGTGTGTTTTGGTCCTAGGCCATTGAATGATTTATAAACGAGTAAACGTTCTTTAAAATCAATCTTAATTATAACTGGATGCCAGTGTAAGGACCTGAGGACTGGTGTGATATGCTCAGATTTTCTGGTTCTAGTCAGAATCCTGGCAGCAGCGTTCTGGATGAGCTGCAGGAGTCTAATGGTCTTCTTGTGAAGGCCGGTGAGGAGACCATTACAATAGTCCACCCTGCTGGTGATAAAGGCATGAACAAGTTTCTCCAATTCTTGACTGGAAACAAAACATCTAATTCTTGCAATGTTTTGAGATGATAGTATGCTGATTTAGTTACTGCTTTGACATGACTACTGAAACTAAGGTCTGTCTCCAGAGTCACAACAAGATTCCTGACTTGATTTTTAGTTGTTTGACCCCTAGAGTCAAGGTATGCATTCACCTTGAAAACTTCATCTCTGTTTCAAAATGCAATGACTTCAGTTTTGCATTGTTTAACTGAAGAAAGTTCTGGCACATCCAACTATTATTTTCATCAGTGGGAGTCAATGGGGCTGTAGTCATTTGGCGATAAGGCTTGGTAAATCTGGGTATCATCAGCATAGCTGTGATAGGCAATTTGGTTCTTTCTCATTATTTAACTTAGAAGGAGCATATACAGGCTAAACAATAGCGGTGCAAGAATTGAGCCTTGTGGGACTCCGCATGTCATGGACGTCCACTTAGACTTATGCTCTCCTAGACTCACATAATAACCTCTCCCTTCTAAGTATGACTTGAATCAATTGAGAATCATCCCAGAAAGCCAGACCCAGTTTTCTAGTCTCACTAGTAGTATGTTATGATCGACAGTGTCAAACGCAGCGCTGAGATCCAGTAGTACCAGCACTGATATTTTGCCAGAACCAGAATTAAAGCGAATATCATTTATTATCTTAATGAGCGCTGTCTCTGTGATTCGGTCAGAAACCAGATTGAAAATTGTCCAGATCTAAGTTGAGTTTAAGTAGTTGTTCAGCTGATTAAAAACTTCCTTTTCAATAATCTTGTCTATAAAAGAAAAGATTTGATATTGGTCTATAATTGCTCAAAATGGTGTTATCAAGATTACTCTTTTTCAGAAGGGGCTTAACAACTGCAGTTTTCAGGGAGTTTAGAAAAGTCCCAGAAAGAAGTGAGGCATTCATCACTTCTAAGAGATCTGCTTCTAAACAGTTAAGCACACTTTTGAAAAGAGATTTGGGAAGTGTGTCAAGATAGCAGGTTGACGATTTAAGGTGCTATATGATTTCTTCCAAAAAAAATATCTGACCTCTGTATAACTCGAATCTGACCTCTGTATAACTTGAGGATGTGCTAATCGCCTTCCTGATATTATTGATCTTCTCAGAAAATAAGGAAGCAAACTCATTGCATTTGCAGTCGGAGAGCATTTCACTGGGAATCTGACTTGGGGGTTTGTCAGTCTCTCAACAGTAGCAAAAAGAGTGTGAGTGTTAAGTTACGGTTCATAAGGTTTGAGAAGAAACTCTGTCTAGCTGTGGCTAGTTCCACACTGAAAGCGTGAAAAGTATGATGTTTACAAAGAAAATATAATTTTTTTATTCCAAAGATAACACCCAAAACAAATCTAAGAACATTTTCAGGTGAGGTAGCTAACAGTGAAAACGCCATTGATATGACGATCGGCCCTTATATGTTCTTACTTCGCTCATGTATTAAATGTGCTTCACTGAAAGTGCACAGTTTTCTTGAACTTCTCAGATAATATCAATTTTATTACCTATTTTAGATGCTTCCGAAATTACAGTAGCAGTGGTTACATACACACACAGATAAATATAATTTATAATTGTTTGATTAAAATTATTGCTTAGGACAATTAAGTAGTCGCTGGATATTGGTAGGGACATGTCATAGCATCTAAACTCAACTCTACCCCCTTGAATGTAGAGTTCATCTGAATCCTGGAGGTTTTAATCTTATTCAGCCAACAGAGGGAGCTCACACATCTCACACGTTTCAGATTAGCTTTATTGCTGTCGAATAAATATACTGATGGTATAAGGAACATAATGCCCTATTTTTAAATCTCCTGTCATTTATTTAGTAGATATTGTTAGGAGGAGGAGATGAGAGCAGAGGCGAGGACATCGCTGCCGTGTCTCATTGTTTTTTTGCAGACATGACCCATTTTAGGAGAAAAAGAAACACCTAGTCAACATTTCAGTAGTGCAGCCTCAAATGAGATACGACTTGTGTCAAAATAATATCCAAGTATGCAATATAAAAGTCTATTAGAAGCCTGGAATAGTGTTTTTTTGTTGTTGCTCCTTTCTCTTTGTGTTTTTGTAAGTCTGAACACTGAATGTGCACTTGAAGTCTTCAAAACACATAACAATCATAGAAAGCATGGTAATATAAGGGGATGTGTTGTGAAAATGAAGAGTTCAGATGCAAAGCCCTAAGTGCCATCTGAAATTTTCTTCTAAAATTAGTATTTGTTTTCTCAGGCTCCTATGTTTATGTTCAGTTGTTTCATTTTAATGAAATTACTGAACCTACTCATAGGAGCCTGAGAAAAAATGCTTAATTTATAAGAAAATTTCAAACAGCACTTACTGTAGAGGCTTTTGCATCTGAACTCTTCATAAATATATATGTATATATATATATATATATACATATATATATATATATATATATATATACATATATATATATATACATATATATATATATATATATATATATATATATATATATATATATATATATATATATATATATACATATATATATATATATATATATATATATATATATATATATATATATATATATATATATATATATATACATATGTATATGTGTGTGTATATATGTGTGTATATATATATATTGAAATAGTGTGTGTATCAATGCAATTGATTTTATTTCCAACTACACCATAGCTGTTCCCTCTCTTTCATCATTAATTACACACATCGTCTAAGAAGCTACAGATCGCCGACCTTTTTTTCACCAATGTGCACTTGGACAAACAAGCCTAGAGCCCATTGTCACATCCTTTCATGCTCTGAACAAAATACATCTTTCCTGATTGGCTTTGAGGATGATTGGAGTTGAATGTTTTGTGCGTTCGGACTTAATGACCAACAATTATGACTCACCTCTCTTTTTCAGTCATCTTCGGGTGTCTGCGGCAGCTGGAAAGCATTGTTCTCTGAAGTGTTAGAAATTTAAATGTGTGCAGTGTCATAGAAGATTTGCCAAAGAAAGCCTAGTGACGGCACGGACCGCCCACAGTCACTTCACTGACTGGCTCATTCATGTTGAACACAAAACTGGCAAGAGCTGGCAGAAATCAACAGTTCAGATCCAGTCAGCAAAAACAGATGCTCTGCAGTGAATGGGTGCCGTCAGAATGAGTGCTGATAAAACACCTCTCCAGTTCATCTTGAGAAGACAAAAGCTGCATGTTTGTAAGAAATAAATCCATCATTAAGATGTTTTTAACTTCAAACCATTGCTTCCCATTAAAATATGAATCCATAATCCATAATAACGCTTCCTCCGGTGAAAAAGTCCATCTGGTGTGAATCAGGAGAGAAATCTGCACAGATCAAGCACCGTTTACAAGCCAATACTGCTCTAAACAAATATGTGGCTGGATTTTGATGTGACAGACGACAGAAGATGGACTTTTTCAATTTGAATGTGTAAGCGGTCCAATTTAAAGGAATAGTTTACTCAAAAATGAAAATATGCTGAAAATGCACTTACCCTCTGGCCATTTTTGTTTGAGGGAGTTATTAGCAAGTAAACTAAATGTCATGTTTGTGTAATACCTGGGACTATCAATACTTGTAAATGGGAAAAATGTTAATATAGCTACATATTTTCTTTTCTATTTTTCTGTACAATCATTTGCAGGCATGGCCTCGTCATTATTTTCATTTTTCCCATAGCAAAGGACAAAAACTGAATACACACATTTGCTGGCTTACGCAGTTTCATGTCCTTGGATGTAATTCATGCCTTTGTTGTTGTTGTTGTTGTTTTTCTGCTCTCAGTATTCAGTCCCTCTGCACTCCAGATTTGGAGATGCCCCTAATTGCTTTCTCATTGTGACTAAGAACAAGATGCTTTTCATATGAGGAATGACGTGACTGTCAGATTCAGTAGCATCAGGCTGTCATCCACCTCCACACTCAGACCAAGACATGAGTTTATTCTAGTGCAGGCCTGACCACTGTGCTTTTGTTGACTTTGACAAATGTGGTGAAGGTTGTAAACAGATACTACAGCACTGCCAATCTTTTCACCACTGAACTGTTTTGGTTCTATCTATCTATCTATCTATCTATCTATCTATCTATCTATCTATCTATCTATCTATTTGCATTTATGCATTTGGCAGGCAGTTTTATCCAAAATGATACACTGCATTCATGGTACACATTTTATAGTTAATATTGTATGTTCCTTAGCATATTTTAAGACTTTTTAGTCGACTAAATGTAATTGTTTTCACAGTATACAGATTTAAGATGATTCTAAATTATTTGAATAAATGCATTTTGAAACTATTATTATTTAACTAAAATCAAGTAGATGCAAATAATTAATAATAAACTGTGCCATTTATTGATATTGATATGATTTTTTTTTAAAGTGCAGAAATCTTACCTGTTTCATTTATGTATAACTGACAAATATGCATCACAAGTTTATTAGTTTGTTTTGGCTAAAATGTGTAATCCAAAAGCAATTCAGATTAAAAAATCTTAAATTTGGGCCTAAATATTATGTTTATCAATTAGATTATGTTCTGTTTTGGGCCATTGTGCACTTCATTCTCTCTCAATAACCAAATTGTTGACTGATTTTAGGATTTTGTGGTAATAAATAAATAAATACAGGAGCAGTTTATTTTTATGTTGCAATAACAGTAAAAAAATAAAAAATAAAGAAATGGGGTAAAAGCGTGGCCATGTGACAGTGACTACAGGTGGAGCCCCACAGAGACAGTGATTGCTGTTGATGCTGCACAGATGTGTAGGACCGCAGATGGCTCAGCAGCACAAACGCCTGATACTCGAGGGACTCAAAATGAAAAATATATATTTATTTGTATATACTTGCACATTTATATAAAACAGCCTACACAAGTGTGATTTCAGTGCTTTCTCCGGTGAGATTTCCCAGTGAGATTTGCTCCCTAACAGTAAACTGCTCTTTCCATGTTTGCACAAGAAATATCCTAAACTATTATTAGCATGATTCTTCCCGAAGAAAGAGCATAATATAATATATTCTTCCACCCATAACAAACTTTTTTGCACTAAAAAGCAGTAAGATGTACACCTGCCAATTTTGGGCTAGTTTGGGATTATAAATCAGTGGTTCTCAACTCCAGTCCTCGGGACCCACTGCTCTGCACATTTTGTTTGTCTCCCTTATTTATCGCACCTGATTCAGATCATCAGCTCATTAGGAGAGAGATCCATGAACTGAACAGAGTGTGTCAGATTCAGAAACATTCAAAATGTGCAGAGCAGTGGGTCCCGAGGCCTGGAGTTGAGAACCACTGTTATAGATGATTGGAGTTGTTGACTTGTGTTATTGATTTAAGCATTTGTTTTGTTTTGTTTTGTTTTGTTTTGTTTTGTTTTTTCTTATATCAATTCCGAAATCTCCCGACAGCCAACTTTTAAAATGAATTTTGAGTACATATTGCATAAATGTTCATTTGATTTTGGACTATTTTGTGCACCGCACATTTCCCATTATTTATTTTATTATGTATATATCGCCATTAGCAGGTCTATTCTCTACATATCAGCATTAAATCCATTACTAAAAGACTTTATGTACATGAACTCTGTCTACATCTTGTCAAATTAGAATCTCATGCATGAGGGAAATGGCATTTTTTCTTATCATTATCAATTTTTTATCAGGCTGCCTGGAAAGAAAGTCATGTTTACAAGTTACAAAGTTGATACAACAAGCGCTTTGAGGGGAACAAGTTCACCAGTGACGTGAAATCTTTGAAAGAGAGTGAATGAGTTTTCTTTGAGTTACTTAGTAGCAAGCAAACCTGTGCATTATGCTTTATTTAAAATTAAATCATCAAGACTTACACTACCGGACAAAAGTTTGGAATAATTACGATTTTCAGTGTTTTTGAGTCTCCTCTTCTCACCAAAGCTGGATTTATTTAATCAAAAATACAATAAATTATTAGAATTTAAAATGACTGTTTTCTACTGTAATATATTTTAAAATGTCATTTATTCCTGTTATGTAAACTGAATTTTCAGCATCATTACTCCAGTCTTCAGTGACATGATACTTCCTTTAATACACATTTACTGCTATTTTTTGAGGGATTTTCAATACAACCATTTTTTGGAGACACCATAACATTTTTTTTTTTTCATGGCAGTCTATTGTTGTGCTCTAATCTATTTCAGATAAACCCGCCCCCGAAAAGCACATAAAAACAAAGTTAAGTAGTGCTTCTAGATATCACCACAAGCATTAAAAAATCCATATCAGTCAACCACTATGAAAAAGCTTCATACTCTGAGACTCGAGTCTACATCTAGTCAAATCATAATCCCACGCAGGGAAAAGGCATATTTCATGCTGTGCACAATGATATGAATGTGTGATATGAATATGTAGCAGTTTCTGTATTAGTGGCATTTGCTTAATATAATGGACAGAAAATAGAAATGGTTCTTAATTACAAATGTATAAGAAAAGTGTTAATGTGTAGTTTAGAGCACACAATGACCATTTAACCCTTTTGCGCATGATTGAGTAAATGGTGCATCACTGCACAATGCATAACTAAAATTCAATATAGCATTCATACAGCCTCAGGCCATCCAAGATTAAATTGAGCTTGTTTCTTCATCAGATTTGGAGAAATGCAGCATTGCATCACTTGCTCACCAATGGATGCTCTGCAGTGAATGGGTGCCGTCAGAATGAGAGTCCAAACAGATGATAAAAACATTACAATAATTCACAAGTAATCCACAGCACTCCAGTCCATCAGTTAACATCTGGAGAAGACAAAAGTTGTGTGTTTGTAAAAAACAAATTAAGACATTGAAAAAGTGGTCTCCAGACGTTAACTGATGGACTGGAGTGCTGTGGATTACTTGTGAATTATTGTGATGTTTTTATCATCTGTTTGGACTCTCATTCTGACGGCACCCATTCACTGCAGAGCATCCATTGCTGAGACACTGATGCAATGCTGCATTTCTCCAAATCTGACGAAGAAACTAATCTTAAACTTAAATGTCTTGAGGTTGAGCACCTTTTCAGCAAATTTTCATTTTTTGGCTGAACTCTCTTTACTAATTCAGTTCTCTTCATAATTTTCACTCCTTTTTTTATCTGGTTGTTAAAGTGGATGTACATAGTCAGTTCTCTTCACGTTCACAGCAGGTGTCATAAATAGCCCAGGTGTCTTGTTTTATTATTTCACATTTCAGCTTTGCTTGAAAAAGCATGCATGTGCTGCTTGTCTGTCTTTAAAAATAAATGACACTGGGTTTGCGGTCTAATGCCAGATATGCAAAACATGCATAATTTAAACCTTTAATTACATTTGCATCAACTTGCATGAACATCAACTCAAATATGTAATATATTTTAATGACAGCACAACTTACATATGAGGTTCCTGGGTCTGGAAAGCCCTGATCTAATGCAATGACAATCCATAAGTATGACTCAAGTGTCCAAATACTTTTAAGGCCACTGCAGTGGTCATTTCTCTCTCTCTGACCCTTGTATAACAGTGTTTGATTTAATAAATGTGATTCATTTTAATTCATCATCATCATCATATACCAGTGTTTTGTTCCTCCCCCTCCCACATTTGTGGGATGTAGCTGTTGCGATTTCCGAGTCGTCGTCATGTTAGTCAGAGAAATGGTTGCCTGACGAGCATCACCGTACACTGGGATCCGGGAACCGAATTAAAATGTAAATACAGCAACAGCGTCAACGCAAAAACATCTTTCCAGATGAGATGCGCGTTTTTCTCTGCGGTGCACGCGGGTAAGATGAACAACATTTGCATTGACTGTTTGGGAATAGTCTTTACTTATTATTTGACATCGATCGATTGCAATACGCGGCGATGGAGAAGTTATTGGCAAACTCGGCGCTATTCGAGATTAGAGTGAGTGAATCAGTGCCATAGCGTGATGTCTTGCTGTTTGTCAGACAGAAATAACAACCCTCCAACAGGAAGATATGCAACTGAAATTCACAAGCAAGCAAGTGAATCTGTCATTCGCATGTGCGAGAGAGAGCAGGCGTTTAACGTCGTTCAACTTTTTTTCCAGCTCACATCAGTCTCGTTATTGTAGCCTAGATTTACTCTGATGTGAACGCATAGTGGCTACAATTCAAGACTGCGGTAATGCAGTCATTCGTTCATTATCGCAAAATAAAACCCCGACAGGACTGTATGTCACCATGGAGAGGTTTATTTTGTGATAACGACCCGCTGGCTGTGTATTAACACGCTTCTCAGTTAAATAAATATGAAATATTGATCTGAGTGGGTTATTTTATTATTTTACTTGTAAAATAATTTGCAGCTTAGTAAAATAGTCAGTTGCTGTAGTAATGAATCGGGTTAGTAATGCAACGTTAGTAGCCTCTTAAATTAGGTTATAGGCTATTAGCCTATTAATATGAAATAAATAGTTAAGTTAATTATTCTGGTCTAAATAACTAACGTGGCTTCCTATATTTTGCGTTCTTTCTAATCCAACTCTATGCATGTCGATATTCCGACCGAAGGTTTTTTTGTTTGTTTGTTTTTTTGGTTGGTTGGTTTTGATTTGATTAATTATCGAACTTACCATTTTGAGTCACAAGATGGCGCAATTAGTAATAAGTGTCGAAACTTTTAGCTATATGTCGTGGTGCGTTCAAGTTCTTCTGCGAAGTTCGTGTCGCGAAGTCGTAATTATGACGTCAAGTGCATTTAAATCACTTCGTCTTGTGCAAGATGGCAATTACAGATTTTTTACCAAAAAAAAACAAAAAACAAATAAAAAATACAGCAAGGTATTTTACCTCATATGAATTGATGAATACAGAACATGCATTGTAATTGTACAATAATCATATTTTGAACATGCAACTTTGCTAGTTTTATTGTGATTTTTTTTTTTTACTGTCAGCTACATATACACTGCATCCATTGCATCAACCGTGTTTTAACACATAAATAGGCAATGCTTCTATTAAATTATTGACTCTTTTACCTGTAAGGCGGGACTAAAGCCACCATACTGAGTGTTGCAATTTCTTCCTATTCAGTGAAATACAAGTGGACAAGTTATAACGTCTGATATTACTGAGTCAGAAGAGTAGCACTGAAGCAGTGGCTTTTGTCTCATGTAACACAGATGTCATCATGCATATCGCTTGTTTTGGCTTTAGTATATGTACAGCTGGCAGCAGTTAGCCTACAGTTATATTTGAACCCACTGTGTGTCGTCCACGATATGAGATAGACACATCTAGATGCTGTTCAGTACAGCGTCTCTCAGCTGGTTCTGCTTCAGGACCCACATTGTGCATCAAGTGGCAACACCGCTTTTTGTAAAGAATCTAAAAAAAATGTTCATAAAATCAAACATTGAAAGGCATTTAAATGAGCTGCACAGACCCAACAATATGCAACAAGACTTAAGATGACATAAGCTTGAATTTCAGTGCTTTTAGAGTCATATTTTCTGAAGGCATATCACACAACCTGTCAATGTTGACAAACAGCAAAAAATGATTTTCTTACTTGGTATTTCTGTCGTGTTTTCCAGTACAAATATATAAATATTCTTAAATTGAGATACATATACATGAGAAGCAAAATGATTTAATATATCAAGTCTTGTTTTGACAAGACAATGAAAAAAAATCTGCTTTTGGACAAGAAAAATAATCTTAATTTATTTCCCTTGGTCCATTGCCAGATTTCTTCTTGTTTTAAGCAAGAAACATTTCATTTTGATGCATTTTTAAGAAAAAAGCACTTAATACCGTAAGTCATTTTGCTTCTCAAGTAAATGTATCTTAATTTAAGAATGATATTTGTACTGGAAAACAAGCAGAAATACTAAGTAAGAAAATATATTTTGCAATGCATCTGTCTAAATTGATAAGCAAGAATTTTACTAGATTTGCTGTCTCTTTTAAACAGTTGTATAATTTTGCTATTATGCATGCTTATATATTTATTATGTGCATTTAGCATTGGTTTTATATGCTGAATTGATTTTATTCATGAATTAACATTGCATTTTTCTCTTTTCAGATGACAGCACGCAATATCTACTCAACCACCATCCATCATCATGAACATGCATATGTGGATATTGGCCATACTGTCTTTTGCCACGTTTTTCACCTTAATTGAGATGTTAGACATTTATGGGGATATATGTACAGGCCTGTGCGTCTGCGAAGATAGAGACGGGATTTTTACAGCCAGCTGTGAAAACAGAGGAATTAACAATCTGTCTGAGGTAACACCTTTACACTTCACTGCTTATCATCTTCTGCTCACAGGGAATCTGTTAAAGAAAGTCTCCCTCAACGATTTCGTTCAGTATGAAGGACTCACCATTTTACATCTAGGCAACAACGATATATCAGAAATCGAAGGTGGGGCTTTTAACGGACTCCAGGGATTAAAGCGACTGCATCTAAACAATAACAAAATTGAGGCACTAAAGGACGACACATTCCTCGGACTTGAAAGCTTGGAGTACCTACAGATTGACTATAATTATATTAGCCACATTCAACCGAAAGCCCTGAGCGATTTACGTCACTTAGAGGTCCTCATCCTCAATGACAATTTACTATCCACTCTGCCAAACAACATCTTTCAGTATGTTCCTTTAACTCATCTCGACCTGAGAGGCAATCAACTCAAAGTGCTTCCCTATATCGGCCTTCTGGAGCACCTGAGTCACATTGTGGAGTTACAGCTTGAAGAAAACCCGTGGAATTGTTCTTGTGAATTAATTGCGCTAAAAGCCTGGCTTGAAAGCATATCTTACACAGCTTTGGTCGGAGATGTGGTTTGCGAAACTCCCTTCCGACTGCACGGACGAGACCTCGACGAAATCTCAAAGCAAGAACTGTGTCCCCGCAGAGCCATCGCCGAATACGAAATGCGCGCAGAACCGGCTCACAGCAGCGAGATCCTCTACAAAACCACGTCAGCGACGTTCACAGCGGGATTTGCGTCCTCAACCATCTTGCGCGCCACAAAAAGCAGCCGCTTGTCGGGAAAACTTCGCGTTAAACCCACTTCGCGCTCGTCTTCAAGCAAGCCGCAGAATTACGGTCCGATGTTGGCCTACCAAACCAAATCTCCGGTTCCTCTAGACTGTCCCAACGCATGCACATGCAATCTCCAAATCTCAGACCTCGGGTTGAACGTTAACTGCCAAGAGCGGAAAATCGAAAGCATCTCGGATCTTGATCCCAAGCCGTACAACCCCAAAAAAATGTACTTAACCGGAAACTACATCTCTTCGGTGTGCAGTTCCGACTTCAATGGCGCAACTGGATTAGATTTGCTCCACTTAGGCAACAACCGCATTGCCGTCATTCACGATAAGACATTCGGCCAACTTATACACTTAAGAAGGCTTTACTTAAACGGCAATTTAATCGAGCGGCTCACCGAGGATATGTTCTACGGTTTACAAAGCTTGCAGTTTTTGTATTTGGAGTATAACGTTATTCGAGAGATCGCGGTTGGCGCCTTCCAGCAGGTGCCTAATCTTCAATTGCTGTTTCTCAACAACAACCTCCTCAAGACTCTACCACTGGGCGTCTTTGACGGATTAAGCCTGGCTCGATTGAATCTGCGCAGCAACCACTTACGAACTCTTCCAGTCGGCGGCGTTCTCGAAGACCTAACGTCACTGGTGCAGATCGATCTCTTCGAGAACCCTTGGGATTGCTCGTGCCTTGCGGTGGAGATGAAAAACTGGTTGGAGCAGCTCAGCACTGGTACTGTGGTGAACAGCGTCGTTTGCGAATCTCCACTTAGTCTCTCAGGAGAGGATATGCGATATGTTCACGCGTCTCACCTCTGCCCGGAAAGCTCAAACCCGCAATCTTCCGTCGTGCCGCCCTCGGAGGAATCCTTTCCTGGTAGTACTATCACTTTAGAAACAGCCTTGGATTATGACACGCAGTATCCCGCCGTCCCCCTTTCTGTTCTTATACTCGGTTTGTTGCTCCTTTTTATATTGTCCGTATTCGTCGCCGCTGGATTGTTTGCTGTCATAATGAAGCGCCGTAAAAAGTCTGAACGCCTGGCTTCGGTAACCGCCAATGCAAGCTCCTTCAATGCAATGTACACTGACAGAGCGAAGTCTAGAACGTCGGCGGGCCACGTCTACGAATACATCCCGCCCGCAACAGAAAGCGGTGCGAAAAACGGCCCCTATAGTGAGGGAAGCGCAATCGAGAGTTACAGAGACTTCGAAGAACTCAATAGAGTTCTGGCGTCCAATTTGGATGAAGACGTCGGGAGCAACGCGATAAGCTCCGAGTTCAGCGCCGGCACTCCAGACGTGCTCAACAGACACTCTCCTCTCTTGGACGACAACTACTTTTACCGAGATATCTTGGCTAGGGACCAGCAGGCCTCTTACAGGGGTAATTTAGCATGTAAGCATGGCACACATGCATCAGCTCACTGCGTGCCAGACTTTGATGTGAGACATCAATACTTGAATCCGGAAAGGGTAGAGCAGACCATGGTGTACTGCTCGACGCCAACCACCGTCTACATAGAGCCCAACAGAAGCGAATACTGGGAACTGAAAGCCAAGCTTCATTTCGAACCGGACTATTTGGAGGTTCATGAGAAAAGGGCGACCTTCACACAGTTCTGAAATATGGATTTTTCTTAATTTTTTTAGTTTGGGAGAAAACATTTTATCTGAGAAAGAGGTGAATCTCACAAAAATATGATTGCACTTCAAAATTCAAAAGAAAGAAAATTTGTTTTTATATTTTTAATTAAATATCATTTTATATTTATAAATGTACATTTTATTTTTATTTTGCAAAAAGAAAATGAAGCCTAATTATTACTATTATTTGTATTTATTAATTTTCTTTTGCATTGTGACATTTTGCTGGACAATTAATCCCATTTTTCCCCATTTTCATTTTGCAAAAAAAGAAAAAAAAAACTAAAATAATAATAATAATTCTCTAATTCTCATTGATGTGGAAGAAATAATTTAATAAATTATCTATACATCAAATTTATAATTTGTATATTTTATTTGGATTTTGCATAAAGAAAATGAATCCTAGTTTTTACTATTACTTTTTATTTATTTATTCATTTTCTTTTGCATTGTGACATTTTGCGGGACAATTAAGCAAATTATATAATTAAATTCAATTCAAGTTTATTTAGCGCTTTACACAATACATATCGTTGCAAAGCAGCTTTCCAGAAAATTAAGTTTTAAAATACATTTAGTAGTTTATCAGTGGTTATTATGTCAAATTGATGTACATATGGCAGAAATGTACAGTAAGATTCAGATAATGATGTAATCATACTGAGGATAAACACTATTAACAGCAATGATTATATGTTGTTCAAATTTGGTAGTTTATGTTGTTTCATAAACTACCAAAATGTATACATACTATATAAAACTATATATATACTGTATATTTCTAATGCAAAATATTATTTTTTTCTTTTTAATTTTTTTTTGTGAGATTCGCACCATATTCTCATACATATCATGCGTCAGAAAGATAAATACAACCTTCTTTTACTTCTGTATCATCTGTTTAATACATTCTGAGGTCCATGAATGATTTCTGTGTGTGAATATAAAAGTGACACTTGTCTTAAAGATGTTGTGACCGTTCACATTTATATCAAGGCTTCTCCTCACTTTTGATGAAAGGGACAATCTGTTTCATTGTGTTTATGTGCACATTCTTGCGTATCTATTCATTCTGCAGATCTTTGCACTTTTTTTGCACCGTTTAAATTATATTAAGAAGAATTTTTGTAACATTTATATTGACAGTCCTGGCAGGCAAACCAATTACTTTATAGATTTAATTAGCAATGCTGGGAAAATTAGTTTTTTGTTCCTTTTGCAAGCTTTTGAGTTTGTGTACATTATCTAAAAGGCATATGCAGTCAAAGCACAAAATGTACAGTATATAACCTACAGCCTAGAAGTCACAGTGGCTGTGCAATATTGTAAACTCCCTTTAAATGTTGGTGGCGTTTGTCCACCCACGTCGACTAATAAGAAGCGCCATGAGAGCATTCGTGGGAGAAGACATGACCACTACAGGGAAAGTGTGTAAAGCCAAAAATGAATCCCCTTCCCCCTCCCTATTTTCCTTCAGTTTTCTGATGTGTGACTCAGTGAAGGAAACAACAGCCCGAGCCTTTTTTTACACAAGGGTTTGTTATTCAGCAAATGCCAATGAAAATTTCATGCAGGGCTTGAGGCGGTCTGGAGAGATTGTTATGCAAAAACAGCAGTCTGTACAGGATTTTGACTGAATATAGCAATTATTTCATGGATTTATAAGTCACTATCATGACTATTATATTGTGTAATTTCTGTGTTTACATGTGCAAACCGAATGAATTACAGACTAAACAAAGTATGTCAGTTTTTGCACTGATTTTGTCTTCAGCATCACAATATCCATTATATTTGGAGAAGAGGTTCCTATATTTAATCTCATAATAATAGACTGATACAATATGGAGGTTTGCTTCAACCAGAAATGGACAATAAAACATATCAACTTCTACAGCTAATTTGTGGGGGGGGGAAGTCCAAGCTAGACAGTCAGTTTTTGCACTGAAATTTTGTCTTGAACACATCGCAATATAAAGTATACACTGCCATTCAAAAGTTCGTGATCAGTAAGATTTTTAATTTTTCTTCTGCTTACCAATGCTGCACTTATTTGATCAAAAACACTGAAAAAAATGTAATATTGTGAATTATTATTCCAATTTAAAATAGCTGTTTTCCATGTGAATATATGTTAAAATATAATTTATTTCTGTGATGCAAAGCTGAATTTTCATCAGCCGTTACTCCCCTTCAGAAATCATTCTAACATGCTGATTTATTATCAGTTTTGAAAACAGTGCTGTGTAATATTTTTTTAAACCTGTGATACTTTTTTTTCAGGGTTTTTAAAGCACAGTTGAAAAGAAGAGCATTTATTTAAAATAGAAATCCATTTCTTTTGATAAAAAATAATACATTTATTCAGCAAGGATGTGTTAAATTGACAAAATGTGATAGGAAAGACCTGTGTTGTTAGATTTCTATTTTAAATAAATCCTGTTCTTTTGAAATTTCTATTTATCTGTCAGTCCAGGAAAATAAAATGTATGATGTTTTCCACAAAAATATTGAGCAGCACAACTGTTTTCAACATTGATAATAATCAGAAATGGTTCTTGAGAGGCAAATCAGCATATTAGAATAATTTCTGAAGGATCATGTGACACTGAAGACTGGAGTAATGATGCTGAAAATACAGCTGCGCATCACAGAAATAAATTACAATTTATCATATATTAACATAGAAAACAGCTATTTTAAATTGGAAATTTTTTTCGCTGTTTTTCCCCCTGTATTTTGCATCAAATAAATGCAGACATGATGAGCAGAAGAGAACATTAAAAATCTTACTGATCCCAAACTACAGCAGTATGTATATATATATATATATATTATATATATATATATATATATAGATATATATATATATATATATATATATATATATATATATATATATATATATATATATATATGAAGCAGATGTTCCTATATTTAATCACATAATAACAGACAGATACTATAAGGGTGTTTGCTTCAACCAGGAATGGACAATATAGGTACAATGTTTCAGCTGCTATGACTAAGTCCAAACTAGACACAAAGACAAGATCTCCAGTAGTCTAGTTCTGCTCTCATATTTAAACCCACTGTAAAGTGACAGCATCTGCACTGAAAACTCCAGAGCCCCTTTTTAAATATTGAAGTGGACCGTCTCAATTAAAGTCCACGAGCGAAGCGGCATCTCAGGCTTCATTCACACTGAAAGTCAATTCTGATTTCCTCCAATTTATGTTTGCATGTTAACATGACCTTTTAAATACGGCCGTTTTCATTCTAGCGTGAACAAATAATGTTGCTCTTTTGTGCTGAAGCCCGAGGCTGTTTGTATTTTTTCTGAGGCTCTGAGTGCCTGTGGCGATGCTTCACTACGCTTTCTGTTGTAAAGTATTTCAAATATTGAGCGTTTGTGGTCCTAGAGTCGTCTCTCCATGTTAAACTACTTTCATCTTCATGCCAAAGGCAAAATGAAACTTTCAAGTTGAATTGCCATAAATATCAAGTTAATTTTAACCTAACTGTTCACACTGAAGTCAATATTCACTCAAAAACAGAGGTGCATTAGTTCACATCAATGTGGCCTACGATCAGTCGAAAAGAAAACAAGTTGATAAAAAGATTGAATCCAAGATTTGGTGGTAATATTGTTTCAAAGCTGTAAATAAAGCAGATTTACAAGAAAATACTATTTCAGTCTTTTTGCATGATTCACATTTAATTCAATGTTACTTGCCATTTCGTTGCAATTATTTGTGAAATGTACCTGCAATTTCAGAAATAAGAAATGTAAATTTTTTGTTTATTATATAGCGTGTATTAATATTTTCAATTACCATTTATTTTAGATTTTCAGTAGGTTTTAATCATTTTTCTTATATGCTTAGTGTTGTCATTTTTTTAATAATTCCCTCCTCCAAATATTTCTATTTAACTTTAATTAATTTTTATTTCAATTTCTGTAATTTTTGTGGTGCAACAAAAAAAAAAAAAAAAAAAAAAAATCAGTTAGTTGCCAAGTCAACATTTCACATCTTTTAAGTTTGTCATCTAATATTTATTGATACTGATTTATTCATGAATTTTGCATGCATTTTTTTATTTATTTACTTTATCTGCATTATGGCATTATTTATTTGCACTTTTTGTATGAAAAAAAAACTATGTAGAAAAGATATATTTTTTAAACTGTAGGCCTCGTTGATCTGAGCTTATGCACTTCTGTTTTTGAGTGAAAAAGCATTATTTGTGGATAATTTAGGCAATATTCACTGAAAAACTGAGACGCATAAGCTCAGATCATTGAGGCCTTCAACCAGTCAGTTCCAAAATAAATCTAAAACGTGTTAACTGAAAGAAAGCAAGTTGCTAAAAAGAAAAGAATTGAATACAATGAATACGTTTCTGCCATTGCTTGCACCCACTTGAAAGTTAATTTAGTTCAGTTTGCAAGAATTTAATATTGTATTTCTATGTCTTCGTCAGGAAAACTTATGCGAACCTTGAGGTTCAGTACCTGACCGCATCTCATTTGCTGGCATTGACGCAGACGTTTTCAATATCTGTTTTTCACTCCCACACACTGCTTGAAGGCCGTTTTTAACATTTCTTTCAAGGCACTGATGTTCTCTGGCCATCTTGCGTGATTCTCTCGCTTAAGGACGTGCCTCAATATTTCAATAAGGAATGTGACATTTCTTATATATTATCAATTTTTCATCTGCCGTTCTGTACATCCTTCAGCTAGTCGTGTGTGTGATTCACACGCTCCCTTCGGTATCACTCTTCTTCTGTGTTTTCTGATGGATGTGAAACACAGACTGTAACCAGAGGAAGAAACGCCTGCAGATTTTACATCTGAAGAATTATATCTAATATACAAGAAATGTCAGGCAGACAGCTATTCTTCAGATGCAGTGTTAATGCCTGTTCATACACTGTATGTGTATTAAGGAAGTTCATGCAAAAGTTAAATTTATTCACAATTTACTATTTTTATTTTACTATAATTTATATTACACTGTAAGAAGTTTTTTTTTTTAATTGTAAATAAAAAGATTATCGGAGTACATTTTGCAAGAAAATACTATTTCAGTTTTTCTACTTGAAAATTGTATTCAATGTGTTTCTTGCTGTAATTATTTGTGAAACTCGCAATTTCTGAATTTTGCAATTTTGCAAATTGTTTTTGTATATTATGTATACATTTTTAACCAAATTAAATTTTTATATTTTAAGTTTTAATTTTAATTTTAGTTTACGTTTTAATATTTTCCCCCCCAAAAAATTTAGCTGTATATTTTTATTTTATTTTTTAATACTTTTAGTAGTTCAACTTTTTTTTTAGGTTTTTCATTTAATATTTATTTAATTAAAGCTTTATTTCATTTAATGATAAATTAATATAAAAAAATGTAATGGTAAAATTTAATTTATTCATTGAATGATAAAATTAAATAAAAGTCAATATTTCCCCTTTTGTGTTCCACTAAAAACAAATATGAGCATATTTCTCAGTGTATATGTATTAAAGTTTTAAATTAGCGGTTATTTGAAGTTTTCATTTTAATTTAGGCTTTTATCATTTTATTAGTTTTTTTGTAATTTCTCATAAGTTTTTAAAGTTTGCTTTACATCTAATATTTATATTTTTATTATTTTAATTATTTAATATTAACTCTTTCATGTCCAACATGAATAAATATCAGCATATTTTTTAAATGTATTGTATGTACTAATATTTTATTCATTGTTATATTTTCACTTTCATTTAGTTCTTTTTTTATTTTATTTCAGCTTTAGTACATACTTATTTAAGTAGATCAATTTAAACATTCTTTCTTTTTTTTTTCATTCAGTTGCCGAGGCAAGATTTTTTGTTTCTCAATTTTTTTAAGTTGATGTTTTTTCATCTAATATTTACAATATTGTATTAGTGCTTTATTTCAATTCATCAAAATGATTTCTTTCTTTCTTAATTATTTCAGACATAGATAACATTTTTTTTTAATAGAAGCTTTAGTTTTTCATACTTTTTGCTAAAAAATAAATGAATTCTGGATGTATAAATGGACAAATGAACAAATGAAAGCAGGAGCTCATCCTTCTGAGTTCACAATCAGTTCAAGAAAAGTGTTGTAGTTTTGCTCATTAGCAGAACATTCTGTGCTCAGTGGACGAACAGTTTCTCCTCATTAAAACCATACCTCTGGCTTTACCCAGTATAGAGTTAATGCAGCTTCAGGCCACTTTATCAGTCATGTGGACAGAAAAGGTGAAGCAGAATGTTATTTCATGGCCTTGTTCAGCAGCTTTATTACCATCATAATGTGATGCATCTACCTGTTAACTAACAGATTAACAGCGCTGTCTGAGTTTGTCCTGAAGTGACTTCAAAAGTCTTAAGTAGAACTGTGTTCTCATTCTGACCAAAATAGATTAGGAATGTAAAAATCAGCTATTGAAAACCCCAAATGGATTAACATTTCTTCTGGATATTGGTTCTTATCCTTTTCCAGTGATGTTTATTAAAAGTTCAGCTGCTTTAATCTTGCGTTTCATTTTAAATTGATGCACACGAATGTGCATAAACACTCTTAAATTGAGATTTGCTTCTGCACTATATTTGAAGATAAAAAAGTTTTTAACGAAACGTATATTGAAATACATTCAGATAACTAATAAAACTGTCATTTTAAGTCTAAGTCTGCAGATGAGACTGGGGCTAGTTGTCACACTTCCGTTAATATTTCTCAGGGTGGGTTTATTTTTCAGAGTTCATTTCTGTATCTTGGTTGTAAAAGCGTTATTGAACATTTCCACCAATGTTTACCAGGAAGAATGCTACAGTTCATTCAACACACATTGAAAATATAGCGGGGCATGTTGTCACAATGCCATTACACAGCCTGTTCTTGGCTTTTCAGATCAATTAAAACCAAAAGTCAAGTCATATTTAATACAATGCTATATACAGATTGTTTTATAGCAGCTTCAGAATAATACACAGGGTAAAAGAATTAATATTAATTTAATTTATGGCAGATTAAAAACCATTGTACAAACTGTATACCCTTTTTAAAGTTAATTTTTTAGAAGTTTTAAAAATAAAACAAAAAACATTAAATTAAAATGATTAATTTTACAAGAAACTTCTAATTCAACCATTCTACTTCAGAATTTCACATTTAATTCAATGTTATTTAATATTTATTTGTACTTATTTCTGCAATTTGGAAATTTCTGATCTGTTCTAAGTGTATTTTTAGTTTATAGAATATTTTATATTTTAATAGTATTAATATAAATATACACATTTTTGCTTTAATTAATTATTATTTTTTGTTTCGTTTTTGTTTCTGTTTGTTCCTCCCAAATATTTAACTATATTTTTATTTTGTTTTACTCATTTCAGTAGTTGAACTTAAACAGTTTTTGTAAGTTTCGTTCATTTTGGTTTTCATCTTACATATTTTATTTTATTAACGCTTTATTTCAATTAATGAAAAATGTTTAAATTCTTCAGTATTTCCTCTTTTGTGTTCCACAAAGCAATTTCTGATTGAAAACTGTATGTAAATTCTATACTAAGTCTTCTCATTTGGATTCCGGACCTCACAGTAACTGAGATAAAACCCATGTGACAACTAGCCCCGGTCTCCCCGGTCTGTGATGACTCACTTACTTAACACAAATCCCTCGGAGTCCACGGCTAATTTTAAAAGGGGTTTGAGAAACCCGCCCACCTTTTTCCCTTTTGCCAGGCTGGAAGCAACTCTTTGGCAGATTGCTAGTGTTAAAGTGGCTGAGCCGCGTAAGATCTGAGCATCGCTCAGCGCTGGAAATGAGGCCAGATCTGGATTATATAAGCCTGAGGAGGCATGGCAGACTGAGGGGAGAGGACTCATATGACTGTGAGCTCACTGGAGGGGAAACAACTCAAATCTGCTCTTTTTATAAGTCAGCATCACTATCTGATTACTTTCTAGAAGAGTGGGCATCCCCGTTGTCCATATCAGTGGACTGTCACTCACCGGAGCAAATGAAAAACATGCATAGCGTTTAGCTGAGCCTATAGTTTCCATACAGGTTATGCTGTTCGTCAGCATTGCTGTACTGTACTTAAGTAAATGAGTCTGTGTGTATAAATGATTTACTCAGCGTGCATTGTGCCTCCAGGACTCGAGCCGCTCCATTTTAGCAATTGCAGCATCCTCAATCCAGCCTGGAATAAAGTGACCAGATTACTAAAAGGCATATTTACTAGTTTAGCTATGCATCAAAAGTGCAATATAATGTGAGCACATTTCCAGGTTTCTCAGAAGCAGAAGTTGTCTTTGGGTGAACTTTTATAGCAGTGGACGGAAACTAACAAATATATTTTTACATTCTCATTTGCCCCAATATAGCAAAAGAAAAAATCATTATATGATTCTATGACTTTCCAAAGGAAAGAGATTGATTATGCTCGTCAAAAGAGGAAAGAAAACACAAAGTACCTTGAAAAAAGTTGGTGTAGAAACATTTTCACTCGGTAATTGCTAAATTTCACAAATAATTACAATCATGCTAAATGGGAGGTTCTTAATTGTAAATAATACAATGATTACTGGAGGATGTTTTACAAGAAAATAAAATTTTCTACTCGATAATTCCTTGTTTAATTCTGTGTCTATGCCGCTAACTCTGAAATTTACTAGAGCTAGAAAAATTGTTTCTACGCCTTTTTTTTCAGTAGGGAATTATACTGTGTTACTGTGTTGTGACGACAGAACTTTCTGGAATGTTAAAATAGTTTTTGAGAGTGCTTGAACGTCTGAAAAAGTCCATTGGCACCTCTGTTTGAAAATGCAGTCTAAGCTGTCAATCATGACGTCACACTCCCGTTTTTATAGCATCACATAACTAACAAAAACCACACTTATTTTAAAAACAAACACCCTAACTTACATCAGCGTGATAAAATCTACATCAAATGACATAAACCATGTTTGAAAACAAAATATTTGAAGTGAATTTTAATTATTTAGTTTGTCTCACGTCCCATTAGATTACATGGAGAGGGCGGGGTTTATGACCTATACTGGGACCAGCCACCTGGGGGCCGATCGAAACGTGAAAGCTTCACTTTTGAGGACTAGTGCGGCACACTAGTTTTGTACAATGAAAGTGTTATAGGCTAATTAGTAACTTACAATGGTTTTTATTAAATTCACATTAAATACAAAGTCAGTCGTATTAAAAATATTTTACGGTATGATACCATATCTGGTACTTAAGTAAACAGACAAATTTTTATGCAAAGTTAATTTTCAATTCCAGTCCTCGCGACCCCCTGCTCTGCATATTTTGCACGTCTCTCTTTGTTAACTCACCTGATTCAGATAATCAGCTTGTTAGAAGTGAGCTCCGTGCATGAACTGTGTTCCCATTGACATGGTCCCTACACAGTGTTCATTGCTTCCTACTCCCTGTGCAGGGGAAATCTGTTGAAGTTTACCTCACTTCGGAACATTCATTCATGGATTTGTGCTGTGCAACGTCTTCACACACAGACAAGTATGACATCATATACCTCTGTAAATAAATACAGTTTAAATTCACATCTCGCACACTTCAAAGCACTTTGAATGGAACATATACGTTCACTTCGAACTGGAATTATGGCGGAATATCCTGTGATGTCCACTTCGCAGGGCACTTACGTTCAAATAGAACAATTGTCTGAAGTGATAAGAGAAACACACAAAATGTGCAGAGCAGGGGGGCGCCAGGACTGGAATTGAGAACCGCTGGATTACACTATTAGGCTACTTTACTAGAGAACTGACATAATCTATAAAGGTGCAAAGTGCATTTACTTGCACATATTTGAGAATCGAGATATTTAATGATATATTTTGGGAATATTTAAAATTTAAAAAATTATAAATAATAAATAAAAAATTATAATAATAAAACCCCTGCTGAATAAAACAATAGACACCATTAGAAAATGTGTATTGGTTTTACTGGAAACTGTAATGGACCCTGTTCATCTCTACTGGTAATAGGCTGCCTTCTATAGGTGGCTTGTTAAAACCAATAAATCATGGAATATGTCCCAAAACACACTACAGAAAATCATTTTAATAGTTTTAATGGTTAAAAGTTGATGGTTTGTAATGTTTGTAATAGTCTTTGTTGTAGAAACCATTCAAATTGTCTGTGATTTTATTTTATTTTATTTTTTTTCAGCAGGGACATGAGCCTATATCAGTTTGTGGCTTCTAACGGCCGCTGCAGTGACGCAATGACTTTACCAATCAACGATTGGCTCTTTCAGTTAGAAGGTGGGACTATCCCGCAATATTGCGCGTTGCAGTTTCTCCCATTCATAAGTATAGGAGTGAACTGTCTTTGTATTTCTATAGTCTTTGATAGTAGCTCAAGACAATCTCTGTTCTCGTCCAGGTTCAGTTCTTCTTGGTTAAAATAGCGATGCGCGACCAAGTAATCATATAGTTTGCAGCACCCTCTGATGGTAAATAATTATAAATAGGCCTACACGATTGCTCTGGTACCTAATGCTTGTAGCCTACACAAAGTAACTTTTAAATAATTCAGGAGTCATCTATCCCAATCCCTGATAATAATGCACGGCTAAACTATTAAACACGTTTGCTCAATGAAACTACAGCATGCACTGAGGATGTCAGTCGCATTATGTTGAACATTTTGGAGTTGATTTTGCAGTAGCTGCGAGCAGCGGGCGCTTGCTGTTCTGACATTTACATCAGCCCGGGCTCGTACTGCTGATGTGTGCCAGTATGGGGGGAAAATTGATGCTTTAATGGTTTTATAAACTTGTGGTGTAAGTGCCGTTCAAACAGACGCATGCAGTCTTGCGTTAAAAACAGCAGCATGAAATGAAATGGATTTGAACAGAAGGCGCATTAACTCATGCACACAGCAGTAAACTTTCAAAACATTTAAGATGTTTATTGCAAGCCCTGGGTCATCTGATTGATCCACAGTCTTTTAAAACAGCGTGTATTTGCTGTGCTAAAACCACTTTTATAGAAGATGCGACGGATTTCTGACATTTTGCTAATGTCTTTACCAAACCCTGCCTATCATACACATCAGCTTTTGTAATAACTGGTCAGTTTGCTACTACTAGTAGATGTAGTAAGTATACCTGATGGCTGCAAAATCATCTTTCTCCTTTGACGGCTTTATGCCAAGTCACATTTTATAAAGCGTTTATTTTTTAAACGTAAAAGCGGGCGCGCCATTTGTTATTTGAATGTGCACGGCTTCCGGTTTCATTCATGTTAATTAGCTGTATGAACATGCAATTATGGTTCTTTATTTTGCAGACTGGCATTCCTTATCATATTATTGCCATTTATTATCATATTCATGGTTTGTAGAGCAAATATTTTTACTGTGTACTGCATTTTGTTATTCTTCTAGCGGCGAATGTATTGGAAGTTTCGCACAGAAACTAGTGTACTAATGCACTGCAAAATAAGGTGGATGCAATACAGATTTTTTTCAATGCAACTTCACATTAATAAATAGGAAAATGTTGAAAGTCACCATGAAACAAATTGAGTTTAAGATAGCCTAAAGCAGCTCTACAGAAGATAACAGTGTCATTATTCAGTTCAGTGTTGATTCAATTTAGTTAAATAACAGTCAAAGTTCATTTATAAAACAACTTTCATTTCAGCTACGTAAATGCTTTTCTGAAAGTAGTTTTTGCAAGGAACATATACATTTATCCCTGTGTGAGATGATTAAATCTAAACTGTCATGCTTTTTTATTTTAAGCTTTATTACTTTTAGTATTTCTTTCTGCACTGTAGCCTATTCAAAATATTTTCAAAGACACATTTGTTTCACCTTTCATATATAAGCAAAATTATGAAAAAAAAAAATCTTGTTTTTTCTTTACATTATCTTATCCAATCATTTTTACCAAAAAAAATAAATAAATAAAAACATATTTCTTTGTGTAATATATATAAATATATAAAACCTCATAATGTTTTTATTTTGACCTCCTGAATCGAATGATCAGCATTTTTTGAAGGTTAAGCATCTCATCAAACTCAAGGCTTCTTTTATTATTTCCTGAAAAAGAAAAACGACTTCATTTTTAAGTGTTCCAGGCCATATTTTGTACCCTATTCATGAAAAGTGCCTTATGAATAAAATATACTCTCTCCACCACAGCAGCAACACCTTAAAAGAACTTTGTTATACTTTGATGATATTTCTAGTGTCTCTCACATTCATCTTCCAAGCATATTCTGGTTAGAATGGAGATTGTGTAGTATAGAATATTTCGTTTAAAACTCCCATTTCTAGCTATATTCCTCCCTAGCAGTGTCAGGCTGTTTCCAGGCTAGAATTACACAGCCTGACAGATTGAGGTTGAAAATGTCTCAGGTAAAGACGTGCTGTTCCACACATCCTTCATGACCTTGGGTAAAATACCGCACATCTCCCACCGATTAGAGGAGATTATAATCATTCTGAAAGCTCATGAGCGACACGTGAAGATACCAGAATAATCCCAGACAGATCTTGTTCCACGAGTTTCATGGTAGAAACCAAATGCTGAACCATCATCTCAACACAGACCTATCTTGGTTTTTAAAAGAAGTATCTTCTGCACTAAGGCTTCAATTATTTTCTATATGAAATATATTGTGAAATGTAATTTATTCCTGTGATCAAAGCTGTATTTTCAGCATCATTACTCCAGTCTTCAGTGTCAAATGATCTTCAGAAATCATTCCAATATACTGATTGGCTGCTCAAGAAACATTTCTGATTATTATCAATATTTTTTGTGGAAACAGTGATACATTTTATTTTTCAGGGTTCTTTGATGAATAGAAAGTTCAAAAGAACAGCATTTATTTGAAATAGAAATCTTCTGTAACATTATAAATGTCTTTACAGGCACTTTTGATCAATTTAATATAGTGTGTCCTTGCTAAATAAAAGTATTCATTTCTATTAAAAATCAGTAGTCTTTATTCAATATGATCAGATATGATGGAGATATGAAACTGTACAGCGTATGATCCAGGTGTATTATTGGTGTTATTTTAGTATAAATGAAATAGTAGTTTTATTTATGTTTTGAATAATTTTTAATTTTTATAATTCACATTTTAATCTTGTAGTTAATATTAAAAAAAAAAATACATATATATATTTTTTTGTAATTTTTAGGGTTTTTTGTGTTGTTGTTGTTGTTGTTGTTGTTGTTTACACTCTCAGAAAAAAAGGTACAAAAGTTTTCACTGGGGCGGTACCTTTCCAAAAGGCACACTTTTGTACCTAAAGTGTACATATTAGTACCTAAAAGGTACAAAGTGTAGCTTTAGAAAAGGTACCAACCCAGTGACAACTTTTGTACCTTTTTTTCTGAGAGTGTATAGCTTTGGCAACTAGTTGAACATTTATAGTACTTCAATTATATGTGTGTGTGTGTGTGTGTGTGTGTGTGTGTGTGTGTGTGTGTGTGTGTGTGTGTGTGTGTGTGTGTGTGTGTGTGTGTGTGTGTGTGTGTGTGAGTGTTTTAATTTGTTTTGTTTTAGTTAACAACTATAAACCTGGTCTTTACTGTCACTTTCGATCATTTTAATGTGTCCTTGATGAACAAAAGTATTAATTTTCTTTTTTTCAGTTAACATTTATTTTATTTTTATAAAAATATATATTATATTATGATTATTTTATAAGTATTTTTTTTATTTACCACTTTTGTATAATTTTTGTTTTAGTTAACCATAATAACCCTTGTCTTTGCTATCACTTTTGATCAATTTAATGTGACCTTAATGAATAAAAGTATTAATTTCTATATTTTAAAAAACGTATGAATGGTAGTATATTTTATCAGCAATAAATAGGTGAAAACTTAGTATTTTTCTTTCTTTACTTTGGATATATCTTGGGCTCAAACCTGAGTTTACAGAGTGTAACTTGTTGATTATATTGGGACTCAATGTAAGATCGTTCACCTCTATCATCATCTCTATAAAATGTGAAAGGGAAGGAAGTCAGAAACTCATTTAGTAGCAATATTCAGGCAGGCAGCCACACACAGAACAATCTTTATATAACTCACAATTACAGGCTTTACTTAAACCTTGTTTCAGAGTAATTGACTTCAGTCTCAGTTCTTTCCTTCAGTCACTGCGCTCTGTAATACTATTAGCACTTTGACATGTAATCGTCTCTCTCCTGCATTTAAATGAAGCTCCCGTCGCTGAACATGACTCTGGCAATTATCAGCTGATGGCAGCTGCGGTTGGACGTCCCATCAAGGACGTGTCCTTCCTCATTGGCGGGACTCGAGCGAGTCAAACCCTCTTTATGCACATTTTATTTATAACGGTGGAGGCTATGGAGGGGGTTCTCAGTGTAGACTTTCTGTGAAACATGGCCTTTTTTCTGAGATTTATGAGCAGTTTTATCAAATAAATAATGTTTTACTTGAGTGTTTAAGTTCAGTTCAAGTTGTGAACGTATGTGTTACTGTTTTGAATGAACACTGAACTGACTTGAGCTGAATAATTGAACATTTCATAATTGATTAAATTTGAACTGAACTGAATAAACATTGAACTGAGCTGAATAAAGACACTGCTGTCTTCTGTAGAGCTGCTTTATAGCTAAATTCAATTCTTTGCGTAATTGATATCTATTTCAACATTGATAGTTAGGCTATCGAAATAAATTAAATCAAGACTTAACTGAACTGAATCAACAATGAACTGAATTAAGCTGAATAATAACACTGGTCACTGAATCGTTTAATAATTAATTATCTTTGCAACTTTCACAGTTACTGAACTGAATTGAATCAATGATGAACTGAATTGAATTACTGATTAACTGTATTGAACTGAATAATGACAACACTGTCTATGTAAAGCTACTTTAAGGTGAAACTGAATTAATTTTGTAAATGATGAACTTTGCAACACTGACCGTTCCTGAACTTAAATGAATCAGTGTTGTACTGATATGAATCAATGTTTAACTGAACTGAATCAACATCGAACTGATTTGAGCTGAATAATGACATTATCGCTAAATCGTTTAATAATTAATGAACTTTGCAGCTTTGACATGGTTATTGAACTGAATTGAATAAAGATTAAACTGAACTGAATCAGTGTTGAACTGATTTGAATCAATGCTGAACTGAATTGAGCTGAATAATGACAAAAGAACTTCTTTACAGGTGAAATTAAATTCATTTCATAATTGACAAACTTTGCAACATTAAAGCTGTTATTGTACTGAATTGAATCAACATTTAACTGAATTAAATCAATGCTGAACTGAATCAAATCAATGTTGAATTTAATTGAATCAAGTTTGAACTGAATTGAATAAATTTTGAACTGAATTGAATCAATGCTGAACTGAACTGAATCAATACTGAACTGAGCTGAATAATGGCCTTATTCTGTAAAGTAGAGCTGCTTATAACTGAATTGCACTCGTTTCGGTTTCATAATTGATCAACTTTCCAACACTGACATTTGAACCATAAATGAATCAATATTAAACTAAACTGAGCTGAACAATGGCACTATTGTCTTCTGTAGAGATGCTTTACAGCTGAAATTGAATTCATTTCATAACTGATGGACCTTGCAATACTGACACTTTTATAAAACTGAATTGAATCAACATTAAATTGAGCTGAATAATGCAATGCAAAACCTGATTCAACTGAGTTTGTCATTTACGCTAATGTAACTTTGGAGTGGTTTTGTGAATCTTTTGTTTCAGATCAGAACTTCGGAGCGGTTTTGTGAATCTTTTGATTCAGATCAGGACTTCGGAGCGGTTTTGTGAATCTTTTGTTTCAGATCAGGACTTCGGAGCGGTTTTGTGAATCTTTTGATTCAGATCAGGACTTCGGAGCGGTTTTGTGAATCTTTTGATTTAGATCAGGACTTCGGAGCGGTTTTGTGAATCTTTTGATTCAGAGCAGGACTTCGGAGCGGTTTTTGTGAATCTTTTGATTTAGAGCAGAACTTCGGAGCGGTTTTGTGAATCTTTTGATTCAGAGCAGAACTTCGGAGCGGTTTTGTGAATCTTTTGTTTTAGATCAGGACTTCGGAGCGGTTTTGTGAATCTTTTGATTTAGATCAGGACTTCGGAGCGGTTTTGTGAATCTTTTGATTCAGAGCAGAACTTCGGAGCGGTTTTGTGAATCTTTTGTTTCAGATCAGAACTTCGGAGCGGATTTGTGAATCTTTTGATTTAGAGCAGAACTTCGGAGCGGTTTTGTGAATCTTTTGATTTAGAGCAGAACTTCGGAGTGGTTTTGTGAATCTTTTGATTCAGAGCAGAACTTCGGAGCGGTTTTGTGAATCTTTTGATTCAGAGCAGAACTTCGGAGCGGTTTTGTGAATCTTTTGTTTCAGATCAGGACTTCGGAGCGGTTTTGTGAATCTTTTTATTTAGATCAGGACTTCGGAGCGGTTTTGTGAATCTTTTTATTTAGATCAGGACTTCGGAGCGGTTTTGTGAATCTTTTGATTCAGAGCAGGACTTCGGAGCGGTTTTGTGAATCTTTTGATTCAGAGCAGGACTTCGGAGCGGTTTTGTGAATCTTTTGTTTCAGAGCAGGACTTCGGAGCGGTTTTGTGAATCTTTTGATTGAGATCAGGACTTCGGAGCGGTTTTGTGAATCTTTTGATTTAGATCAGGACTTCGGAGCGGTTTTGTGAATCTTTTGATTTAGATCAGGACTTCGGAGCGGTTTTGTGAATCTTTTGATTTAGATCAGGACTACGAATCGTGCATATTTTTTCTGATTTCTTTTATTTTTTTACAAAAAATCAAACCATTAAGACATTTATAAAAACAAAGAAAAAATTGGCGATCCGCGTTACAAAATCATGATCTGAAATAATTTTTAGCAAATCATTATTTAGTTATTAATTTGAATTTTTAAATATGTAAATTATACTTTTTTTAAACCAAATTTGTTAAATTAATTTTAAAATGTAGAAAATGATAGATAGATAGATAGATAGATAGATAGATAGATAGATAGATAGTGTTTATATAAATATAATTTTGTGTAACATTTATTAAATAAGATGATATAATAATTTATAAAAAATATTATGATTATAATATAATAATTAAATTGTTTTTTTTTTAAATATTCTAAATAAATGGGAAGTCGTGGCCTAATGGTTAGAGAGTCGGACTCCCAATTGAAGGGTTGTGAGTTCGAGTCTCGGGCCGGCAGGAATTGTGGGTGGGGGGAGTGCATGTACAGTTCTCTCTCCACCTTCAATACCATGACTTAGGTGCCCTTGAGCAAGGCATCGAACCCCCAACTGCTCCCCGGGCGCCGCAGCATAAAATGGCTGCCCACTGCTCCGGGTGTGTGTTCACAGTGTGTGTGTGTGTGTGTTCACTGCTCTGTGTGTGTGCACTTCGGATGGGTTAAATGCAGAGCACGAATTCTGAGTATGGGTCACCATACTTGGCTGAATGTCACGTCACGTCACTTAATATTGATATAATAAATAAAGGCATATGTAATTCAATGGATATTTAAGTTCAGCTTCTTTGCAGTCATTGTACACACATTTAAGCTGAGTTTATTTTGGTCTGTAATTGGGACAGGGTGGTATTTTGCAGATGTGCACTGTTGTGAAATGTCAGCGCAAAAGGCTTCAGGGGATAAAAGATGTTCAGACTCTCTCGCAGCTGACTAATACAATAGTTTAACAATCATTAATGCACAGATGCACAAACACACTGTTATTATTAGAAGAAAAAGTGCTGCATGCCATGCGCTGATATCAATAACAGCAGGCCAAGAGACACAGCAGATCATTAGAGCCGAGGGAAACGTTGAGTGAACTCAACTAATGCAGAAACGAAACATGTGGACGTCAAGAGCTGCAGGGGAAACATCTCAGATATGAACAGTCACATGACCCACATTCTGCATTAGTGGACTTTCTTCACAAGAGTTTAACATTAACACTTGCTAAGTGCTGTATGTGAGTAAAGACTGGCTTTAAAGTACAAGTTACTCGGCAGATGGACAAAACGCCATTCATGGCCCATTTTACCTTTATAATCTGATGACAATTTGTGGAAAGATCATACAGAGTGGAACAGGGTTATAAGAGTTAACTAAAGCTAAAACTAAAACCATTTAAAAAGAATCAGTTAACATTAAATAGAATATATATAAACATAGATGCTAGATGACAAGTCAATATTTCTCAGTTCTGTTTAGTCTAAGTATTAAACAAACTAAAACTAAATCGTAATAAAACACACAACAAAACTGCAAAAACTTTAAAATTAAAATAAAAACAGAAAATATACAAATAAAATCTAATTCAAAATATTTACAAAAACTTATACCAGGGTTATTATCATAAACTATAAAATCAGAACTATATATATATATATATATATATATATATATATATATATATTATATATATATATATATATATATATATAAACATCTTTATTACTGGATAAATTAAATAAATATTAACGGAATAATTATTATTTTTTTTTAATTATACTTTTTCTTTTTTCAGGTAATTGCCAAGGCAGCATGTCCTATTTTCATTAAGTTTAAGTTGAAGTACTAAAATAACAAATACTTATAAATAACGTACAACAAAAATTTGATTTAAAAAAAAAAAAAAAAATATATATATATATATAGATATATATATATATATATATATATATATATATATACGAGATATTTTAAAACTAATAAAAACATATTTTAAAACTTTAACTAATATTAAAATGAAAACAAATATTGATAAAAAATAAAATACAAATAAAAAACCTAAACTTAATAAAAATAGAAAAGCAACAGAATTACTAAAATGTTTACTGTAAAATGAACACAGAAATTTTTTTAAATAAAAAGTAATAAAAATTACAAAAGCAACAAAATAACTATGACACTTGAACTAAAATGAAAGTGAAAAATGAAAAATTTAAATAAAATTTTTAAAACTAAAACTAATATAACTGGCAAAAACACAACATTGCTAACACTTCAACTAAAATAAAAATAAAACAGAAAATACAAAAATGAAATCAAATTCATCATTAAAAAACTCAAATAATATATGAATGATACTAAAACAACACTGATTTGAAATAATGCACAGATGAATCATTCGCAAATATAAATATTTAAATAGAAAAACAGGAAGATGCAATAAGAATGTAAACAAGGTCACAGTGATTTGATGCTTAAGTTGTTGTTTCGCTGTTCTTTCTCTTCCTTCTACAGAAGCATGACTGAAATGACTAAGAGTTTGTACTGCTGTATTAATCATAACATGTCGAGGCCACAAAACATGACACATATGACAGCTGGAAGGCCCTGCAAGTGCAAAGGTCATGTTCTTCAGGCGACATGCTCAGACGGGACGCTACGTTTACACTTCTCTTCATACGGTAGCTTTTCTCTCCACAGGTCCGGGAATGTGGGTCTATGGAAATTCAGATCAAAGCTTTGACCTCTTCAAGGAAAACTTGTAACAGAACAAGAGGGGGCGGGGCTTTACCCAATTGAGTTGCCATGGTAACAGGGATGGCCCCTCATATAAGGGGCAGAATGAGGACTGACAACCATTATAACACAACTGAGAGATGAGTGAAGTTAGGACACACTTTAGGAGGAAACAGCGGCGATTTCACTGTTTATTCTATTAATTGAAATCAATCATCTAAATATGCCTGATCTATATTTAGATCATATATATATGATCTAAATATATATAGATTATTGCAGTAGGTTTAAAAAAAAATAACAACAACAACTTTTGAGTTTCTATATCCTTTTTTATTTTTTATTTTTTAATTCAATGTATGTTTATTTGAAAATATTTTTACATTTTAGCATTTTTCAGTGAAAATTGATTCTACATCAATTAAATAATAATAAAAATAAATAAATAAATAGAAAATTTTGTCATTTATAAAAGCCAGATCAGATACACTTACAATATTTGGTGTAGAATTTACTTTTTAAAAATTTCACTTTACTTTAAAACAAAAAAAAATCACTCATAAATTTGTAGTAAATTCCACAGAGCGTCATGTAAATTAAATTAAATTAAATTAAATTAAATTAAATTAAATTAAATTAAATTAAATTAAATTAAATTAAATTAAATTAAATTAAAATGAGATTCAATCAAATTTATTTTAAAATAAAATAAAAATTCAGACGAGTTATACTGAGAAAATGTGGTGTAGAAATTACTTTGAAACTATTTTCACATAAATTACTAGCAAATAATTACAATGAAACTGCAAGTAACAAAAGGAATTAAACATTAATTAAACAATCAAACACACACACACATATGTATATATAAACAGATATATATATATAAACAAACTTTTCCCCTGCTGTGCTTGGGGGCAAAAACTTTTTCTTCATTGACAACCATTCAAAAGTAGCTCTGTATTCTGACTACATAACATTTTATTACTATATTGCATGCTCACTTTTACAGCAGATCTTCAGTAGTGACTTCATCTCGTTTAATATTTAAATCAAGACCAGCTTATGTGTGTTTATTCAGTGTGTTTGCGTGCCATGTGTCACTAATGCATGTTACCTCAGCAGGACCGGGTTATTAAATATTTAAAGCCTCTGTTGAGACAAGATTATTCATGACAGTTGCTGAGATTTATAATTGAGTAGCTGTTATTATCATGCAGAGATTAAGTCCATAAGAAAGTGCAATAACAGAAATTAACCCTCAGCACACAGGTTCATAAAAAAAGACTGAGACTTGGTTAAAACGGACAGATCACAGATGCAATTCATGAATTTATGTTTCATTTACTTTATTTAGTACCAATATACCCAACTGAAAAATTCAATTAAATTACATTTAAAATAAAATAAATATTTAAAACAATTATTTAGCCATGGCATAAAAATAGATTAAAAGAGTTTAGAGAGACTCAGATATACTTTATTTACTTTGTTTATGTCTCCTAAAATTATTTAGGAATAAAACTCACAAATTATTGTCATAGAGCTATTAAATTAATGTGCATATATATAATTTCACATCATTTGATCATGAGAGAATTTGATGATAAATGAGATCTCTGACTTTCGATAGCTTTGATTTTGATGATTATGATGATTATTATTATAATTAAACTAATGGTTGATTTTTCTTTTACTTTATTATTATAATTAGTTAAAATTACTTGATTTTATTAATTTTTTTATTTTTATTTTTTTAATTTGTTTTTGTCAGTTTTATTAATTTTTGTTTCATGTGGTTTTAATTGGTTTTTAGTTCAGTATCATCTGTTTTCATTATGATTTTAAAGTTTTAGTTTTTCATTCATTCTTATTTCAGTTTTAGTTATTTTAGTGCATAAAGTTAAACTAAATTAAAATGAGAAATGTTCTAACTAGATAAAATATAATTTGATTATATTTGATTATATATGATTATTTTTGTATATATATATATATATATATATAGATATATATATATATATATATATATATATATATATATATATATATATATCATTTTAAGCAACACAAAAGCCTTTTCTGTTATATGTTTTAGTTAACTCTAATAACCTGGTATATTGAGACAACACTAAGATCTCTTCTAAAGCTCTTCTAAAGAGAAAAGGTGAGATTACTAGTGTTTTTCTCAGGAGAAACATCTGAGAAGCGGGAGGCTTCAGTAAAACTCTCCGTTTGCTCTCCATCTCTCTGCTGTCTAGGAAAAACAGGGATCTCCTCTGTGATGTTCCTCAGGAAACAAGTAGAGGCTGCTTCATTTTTAATTGGGCAATTTTTCATCTCCGAACAGACATTGACAGTTTGTTTTTCAGATGATCTGGATCTATAGAGCTGATGTTTTCATGCTGAAAGGCTCTTCATGTGTGATTCTCATATGCATGCAGCCGTGTTCCTTGTAAGTTTCATCTGATATGAGCAGAAATATGATGTGAGAATATATATAATTCATGTCTGGAGTTTGAAACAGTGAAATGGTTTTAACTTCAATCCACATTCTCTTCCATTCAGCGCTACATCCGTCCTGCTTTGTAAGGTAATGTGTTCTTGAAGCTACTGCCTTGTGACAAGTACGTCCAAATTTCACTTTTAATTCACAGATGAAAAGGCAAAGCACACAAGACAGACTTACATAACTTTCCGTCCCACATTTTTTTATTTTACATCTTGTTTGATATCCTGCTTCACCAGAAAATACATCAGATATCTCCTAAAATTCTTTAGATGAAACGAAACTCACAAATGAGTCATAATTGCATAGCACAGAATGAAATGGATCTGGATAATATCAACTCAGATCATTTGGTCTTGACAGAAATGAGTTTATATTGAGAACTCAAAATTTACTAGCAATTTGTGAGTTAAAATGCTTTCAAAGCCACTTATTTCAGTTTGCAAGATGTTAAATGCACACAAACTTCAACAAGATCTATTCTGTTTATATTGTAAACGTGCATCAGTTGAGTCAAATTAGGTTTATTTGTAGCACTTTTCACAATACATAGAGTTTCAAAGCAGTGTTACATACAGTGTTGGATTACTTTATTGTGATATTTTTCATTATGAATGAACTTCCATTATGGACATATATTACATGCACAAAGCTATATTAAAAGGGTCATATGATGTTGCTAAAAAGAACATTATTTTGTGTATTTGGTTTAATGCAATGTGTTTATGTGGTTTAAGGTTCAAAACACATTATTTTCCACATACTGTATGTAATAATATAAAAACTCCATAATCACGGGAAGAAGGAGGCGGGAACCGGCCAACAGTCAAATAAAACTTTAATAACCAAATAAATATAAAATAGCGCGACAGCCCCTCACGGGCGACTGCCGCACACAAACCAAAAACCAAACACAAAATAATGCCCAGGCCTGGTCCTCTCTCGTCCTTCACTGTCGTCGCTCCTCTTTTGTATCCTCCCGATCTCCTCCGTGGGACTCGAGACCGGTGAGTGGAGCAGGTGTCGCTCATTTCCCAATCACTCCACCGGCCTCGCTCCGTTCCCACGGCTCTCGGCCCCACCCCACTCGTCATACTGTACATTATTGTTTCTCCTCTATGCCCCGCCTTTCTGAAACGCGTTGATTGTTATATAGCTCACGTTTGAATGGTCAGTGGCAAATTCTTTAAATATGAAAACATACTTACAAACTATGAGTCAGAAGCACCAGAGTGTCCTTGTAAAGTTAGAATTGCTTCACTTTATAGAAACAGTCTTTGTGCACAGCCGGCCTTGTACTCTCCCAGGTTCAGGAAACACTCTCGAATATTTGTATTGTACTGTTCTGGAACACTGTTGTAAATAAAACTCAGCAACAGGCTTCTTTCTTTGCGTGAACATCTGGGTGCGGTGTTATGCAAATCTTCCCACATTGTGACGTAGACATGTGGGGGCGTGTTAGAACGAGCCGTTTTAAGAGGGCATGGATGAGTCTTAACTTTTATAAAGAATATCTGTCTGGGTTTGAGACTTTAGTCTTTGCAACTTTAGGGATCTTATCTATGCACAAACAGCTTATAAGACTCCAAAGAGAAAGGAAAACTGGAAATCGCATCATATGACCCCTTTAAGAAAACTGGAAATTTAATAAACCTGAGGTGTCTTTGGCTTTTGTAAAAATATCAGTGACAAGGTATTATGGTATGTGGATTCACTTCTGGCTTCAACGTTGTTGTTTTTTCAGTCTTGACTGCACTTTTTGGATGCACGATGGATAATTAAAACAAAAATCAGGCTTGTGTATTTATGACCAGTTGCTAGGCTTTTTTTTTTTTTTTTTTTCAGAAATGGAAGTAATTTAAAATGTTATTGTGTGTTTGTAATTTTAATATTTTTAGCTATAGGCTTATACACCAAACCTACAGAGCTTCCAGTATGTTATTTTACAGAGCTGTAAACATGGGAATCTCCGACTGCATGCAATCGTTGACGAACACCAATTCAAATATCAATCTAGACTATCTGTTATTAAATTGTACATATATATAATTTTATTTTATTTACAAGTTTCCTGTTGGTGTTTATCCCCTTTTGTTTTTGTTGTTGCATCTGAAAATTACTTTCAGAATTTTTTTTTTTCAAAGTAGCACCCCCCCCCCACCCAAAGAAAAAAACCCTGTGCCACCCCCCCAAAAATTGTGCCAAAATAATGCATATATTAAGTATTTAAGTACTTAATATATGCATTTCGATTATCCAAAAACACAAGAAACAATACTAATATTAAGAAAACTTACAGATGCTACGCACATTATGTGCCTTGGCATCTAAATGTATTTTGGTTTACAATCTGCAGTGCACTGGCACAACTGACTTCAGCATGTCTGTATTACCAGCAGCTACATCTGACCACATCACCATCTACACCCTGCTATCTCTGTGTCACACTGCTAGAGCCTCTGGGCTGTCAGTCTCTCGCCCCCTCACGCAGAAACACAGTCCTGCCGTTTGCTTATTCAGAAGTAAAGCACTGGATGCACAAACGCTGTGGCATCGCTGAGAGGGTGTTTAGTGGACAGCCCATGAAATGAAAGGCCAGCTTCATAACTGAACTGAAGCCTCGCTGGCTCTGGCCTCCTCCTGACACGTCTCAAGAGATGACGGTAATCCAGTTAGAGTTCAAAGTGACCGCCATGAAGGCCTTTCGATTGAAAAAGTGATCATAACAAAAGTGACAGAAATAGGCTAAATGCAATCCTGGCTTTGTGTTTTGATGATTCTTCACACATCTTTATTCTTTATGCTGAAATCAAATATGGAATAAAAAAAAAAAAAAGGAAAACAATAGAATGCAAAGAAGAGTGCTTCGGAAGCACTGCTTCGTGAAGATTCGAAACATTTGCGAAAAAACCACACCACAAGGAATCGCTGGTTCATAAAGAGCGACAAACCGCATGGTATTCCACATTATAATACATTATATTGCATAAAATGAAATAAAACAATATGAAACCCCCATTAACCCTGCATATGAAGTAAAAGTCGAAGAATTGAGGCATTGTTAAAAAAGTCCGATCGCAGATGTTATGATTTTGTTTCATTTATTGTACTTATTTTGGTGCCAATACACAAAAAAAATAAATAAAT
>NC_056605.1:31013093-31063093 GCF_018340385.1 Cyprinus carpio | reverse complement strand
CATCACCATGTGATTGTATAGCTTTGTTTGTCATGGAGTTTTTGGGTTTCCCCTTGCATTCTTCTGTATATGTATGTCTTTTTTTCTTTCTTTTTTTTTAATCTTACTTTGCTTAATTTTTGTGGTAGTTACTTTGAATGAAATAATAATAATAAAGTGCATTTAAAACTTTAAATATGAAAGCATGTTTCCGCCACCAGATTTATATATATATATATATATATATATAAAATAAAAAACTAATAAAAAAAGTTAATTGCAACTTCTTATCTCAAATTTCGGAGATATAAACCCATGCTCATTGGAAACGGCCTACGTGCATATCATATGCATGGGTTTTCTAATGTTAATGTGAATGAACTGTCGCAGTACGCACCTGAAGCATCGTAATAAAACACTGCAATGCGTGCTTAAAGCAATGTATTAAAAACGTGGCCACAGTCACGTACAGAACGCGTGTTTTAGCCCCACGAACTTTGAAATTGCCGAGAAACATTGGCTACATAATAACTGTGTTTCAGAAACGTCGAGACAATAAACCTGGTCTGAATAAAAAAAAGTCTGAATTGCAAGACATACCTTTAGAAATCGGATTTTGTTCTATGAATTCAGAATTTTCTTATCTCGCAAATTTTAGTTTATATTTTGGAATTCTGAGTTTGTATTACAGAATTATTACTTTAAGCCTATATATTGCAAATCTGACCCCCACGACCAACCAAATACTACTGTGTATACAGTACTTAGATATTTTCATCTGCAGAATAAATGAATAAAATACTGTTTCTACAATGGCATGTGAAAGTAAAAGCTTGCTGCACACTGCTGGTGAAAGGTGCTGTTGCAGCGCTACTAGTGTCAACAAGCGGAACTGCACACAGATGGCCCCGCCCCTCTCTCACGCCATTGGCGGGTTCAGTGTTGACGTGTTTTAGCTGCATCATGATCAAACTAACAGCACTGTTTTAATAGTCACAGAGTCACAGTAATACACCTTTCTGGGGAAATAAACACACTCTTTGCTTTACAGTTGACTATAGCATTACTTAGAGTTGATTCTAACATTATAAGAAATATGAAAAGTTATTGGAATTATTTTTACTTGATTTTTGCATTGATTCATTAAGCACTGAGAAATCTGCACTGATTTGCATTGATTATTCATTTCTTTCTTTCTTTCTTTATTATCTGTGTGACAGTGTGGTTATGTTGTGTTTACTTGTTAATGAACTACACTGGAATTTTAGTTTGGAGAATACACAAGTAAAAAAAAATGTTTTTTAACAAAATGTTAAACATACAAAATAACTTGTATAGAAAATATTTTACCTTTGTGACAATTATCCCCAGTTTATACCATGCATACATTTATAATACCTTAAAATTGGTTTAAATAGGGGGAAATAAAAGAAAAAGAACAAAGAAAGAAAAAGGAAAAAATGCTTATGAGGAAAAAATAGCATACCTAAATCTTTTTAGATTTGAATACAAGCATATTTGTATTACAACATGTATAATAAGTTGGTTCTGTATTTCTTGTATCTTGATTTTACCAATGTTAAGCCATTTAAACAATTTATCTTAAATTTATTTTTAAAAAAAAGGATTAATAGTCACAAAGGTTAAGATTTTGAATCAAAATGCCTGTTTTCTTTGTAAGTTCTTTTGTATGTTGAGTTTGAACATCTAGTTAGAAAATGTGAATGTTTTTTAAACAAAATTTTCATTATCAATTGGTAAACAAGTGAACATAATATAATTACACATGGTTAAAACTTAATTTAAACAAAAACAAAGCAAAACAAAAAACATACTTATGTTTTTGTTTTGTTTTTGTTTAAATAAAATTCATGTCTTCAATAGTTAAAACATTGTATTAATATTATTCTGCTGAGAAGCTGATCAAAAAATTAATTAATTATTATTATTTATTTTTTTTGTATAGTGAAAACGCCAATCCTAATGAAAATTAGTAAAGTTAATAAATTAGACAAAATTAACCCAACTGAATGTCTTGTTACTAATTAGAAATAGCATGTTTACTTATAATAAAACTAGTATTTTTAATATGTAAAACAAAACAAGTAAACAGCCTTTAGAAATGTTGACTGTACACAAGGAAGAGAAGACTGTTCTTTAACTAACAGACTTACACACTTCAGGCAATCAGATAATTGATTAGCCATAATACAATAAAACTGGAACCAAAAAAATTATTTTGTTTCACAAAATTCCATTTTCATATATAGTGGTGTCTACACCGCTGCATTTTTCCTGGGCATTAAGAGTGAAAATTTTGTATCTATGATGTTAAAACGTTTATGTTTTTGTACAGAAAGTGATTTTTAAAGTGTAACAACAAGCCCCAGTCATGTGTAAAATCAACTATTAAACTTGTATAACCCAGCTTTCACTTCTGCTTTTTTTTTCTGTTCTCAACAGATGTTGCTTTTATAAACAACAAACCCAAAGCAAAGAATATTAATGTAATATTTGTGACCCTGGAGCACAGTAGCAATAGCCAACAATACATGGGTCAAAATTATCAATTTTCCAGATTTTAAGATCATGTTCCATGAAGATATTTTGTAAATTTCCTACCGTAAATATATCAAAACTTCATTTTTGATTAGTAATATGCATTGCTAAGAACTTCATTTGGACAACTTTAAAGATGATTTTCTCAGTATTTTGTTTTTTTGAAAACTTTGATTATGGTTTTTTGAGTATTTGTATTTTAGAGATTTATTGTCCTCCTAACAAACCTTCAATGGAAAGATTATTTATTCAGCTTTCAGACAGTGTAATCATAAATTGTGGGAACCTCTCACAAGCAAAAGTTACACAATTTCTGTCAAATATCAGATTCAAATAAGATTTTTTTTTTAACAATTTCTTAATTTTATGGTTTGTCATTGTATTTTGAACAAATATGTTCTATTACTAAATAACATGTCCTCATATCGTCGTTTCGTTGCACAGATTTGTTTAAACAGCAAAATAACAATTAGCATTTAGAGCTGTAAAGAACAACATATAATGATTTACATTTAAATGCTTTTAACCAAAATTGACTTATAAATAGGAACAAATGCAATTTGTCAGTATTTGTAATGAAATAACAAACAAACAAATGAAAGAAAGAAAGAAAGAATATTGCCTTTTAATTAAACACTTTTAGTTCATTATTAGTTATATTAAAGCTAAACAATTTTAGTTATAGAATAGGCTATAACTTAAATATAAATACATTTTAAACATAAGTCAAGTTATAAAATATAACTATTTGTTTTTCTAAAACCTTCCCTTTTTCATTAATATTATGTAACTATATTTTAATACACAATTTATTATTACAATTTATAAACTATTTTAGTTAGTTTACTTACACCAAAACTGTGCTTTACTATATTTGACTAAATACATGTTATATAAATTGTAAAAAAGTTATTTTTTCTTTTTTTAATTTGTTGCACTTTGAGATTTGTTTTTCATATAAACTGCATTCTAAATCAAATGTATTATTATTATTATTATTATTTACTAGTTTTTCTTAAACCTTCCCTTTATTATTTAACTTTTTTCTTAACTATATTTTAAATATTTTAGTTATACCAAAACGTACATTTAAATATATTTTACTAAATGTAAATATATAAATGATAAATATAACTAGTTTTTCTAAAAGTTTCTCTTTATCATTTTTGTTTTCCACTTTCTTTTAGTTAACTATATTTCAGTTAAATATAACTGAAATATAACTATATTTTTAGTGCTGTCAAACAATTAATCGTGATTAATCGCATTCAAAATAAAAGATTTTGTTCACATTATTTGTGCTTACCGTGTATATTTATTATGTATATATAAATACAAATACACGCATGTATATATGTATATAAGAAAAAGATGTAGTTTATATTTTAGATATATTTATATATAATATAAATTATATGAATATACATATATATGCTGTATTTTTGGCTTTTATATATACATAATAAATATACACAGTACACAAACATATATTATGTCAACAAAAACTTTTATTTTGGATGCAATTAATCATTTGGCAGCACTATATATTTTACTAAAATATAAGTAATATGAATATAACTAGTTTTTTTTAGTTTCTCTATCATTTTTTTGTTTTTCGCTTTCTTTTATATAGCTATATTTCAGTTAAATATAACTTAAATATAACTATATTTTACTAAAATATAAGTAATATAACTATATCTAGTTTTTCAAAACATTCCCCTTTTCATTGTTTTTTTATATTTAATTAATGGATACATTTTTTAGTTATATCAAAAGTTAAACAGAACTATATTTCAAAGTTATAAATATAAGTCATGTAAGTCCCTTTTATTCATTTATGTATTTATTTGTATTAGAAGGTTTCTTTGCTTTTCTGTCTCCTATTTATCTGTACTCTCTCTCTCTCTCTGTGTGTGTGTGTGTGTGTGTCTTTTATTCTTCTCTTGTGAGATTTTACACATCAATGGTCCTGGAGGTGAAAGGTGAGCTAGTATGACCCCAGATCAGCAGTAAGACAATCCCAACGCTGCTTTTCTAACAGAAGACCCTCCTATTGGGCCCCTGAGAAGGAGGAGCCGCAGCAACTGCCATTTTAAGAAGAGGAGGGGCCAAAATACAGCAGGAACACATTCCTTCGGGGGAGAAACTCTTATCTTACACCTGATACACCATTTCCTGATTTCAAACAATTAGTAACTCAACAAGTAAATGTTAATTTCAAACAGATTGTGTTGTGTTGTTAGATGCATGTGGATTTATTCGTACCATGAAGGCCTAAAGCGATATAAACAGTTTAATCAAGGCTGCAAACTAAAGTCAAAAATGACTCATTTTGAAGTATACTTTTGATATGTTTATTCAGGATTAAAGCAATGCTTTCATAACCCCAAAATGGGTTAACAAACTGTGTACATATACGGTAATGTTCAAAGAAATACTAACAAAAATATATTTGAAAGACACTTTTAAATAAAAATGTTCACACTGAAAAAATGAAAATCATTTTCACACAGAAATTGCTGGTAAATTTCACACAAAAAAATAAACACAAATAAAAATACAAAGAAACAGCAAGCAACACTGAATTAAATGGGAAAATTTGTAGTAATTTCTATTTTACAGAAACAATATTTTCTCATAAAACTTCTCCAATAACCTGTTTTATTTACAACTTTGAAAAATCTGTTTTAGATCACGATTTTATATAGTTTTTAATCGAACAAAAAACAGGCAAAAGATTAAAAAACACAATTAGGATTTAGAACAAATCAACAGACAAGGACTAAAATTAATGTGGCTATAATACACTTTGTAATTCTGAAACGTATTGAACTCATTTCAATCTGTTTTGAGATCTAAAACAACACAGATTTCATGAATTATCAAAAAAGCATAAATCATCACCTAATTATGCAATAATACAGCAGCACAAATACAAGTGAGTATATAGCATGCATCAATATTTCACATCTGAGACATAAATAACATCATACAAAGATTAAAAACATTAGCCTAACTTTTCTTTCGATGAGTTATCTTTGCACTCCACTTTAACACAAAAAGCTAAATATTGACGAGCACAATATTGACAAAACTCTGATAAATTGTTCATTTAAATGCAATAGTGCATATAGCTTATTATAATAATTCCCCAAGCATTAAGAGCGTTCCTCGCATCGCATATGTCTTACAAGAGAGAAGATGCTGCTTTGACTGCTCGCATCTGCTGGAGATGTTGACACACATAGTTGTTTACAGTTGTAAGATTATTTTTATTATTATTATTGTGGTAGCGCTTGTCGGATTGGCGGAGGAACGCTGGAGATCGGAAGTAGTTTGTGCATGCTAATGAAGGAGTTGGGGTTGTGGATATTTACGTTCATCGGGAGCCGCCCTTCATTCACCACATGGTTAAAAGCTGAGCGCGTTCGCGGCACTTTCGCAATTTTACTACGGTTTTGTAACGCAACCCAGCGCGTGCTCGGATGCTGTATTTCCACCGTCGGCGCTAGAAGTTTACCGTTTAGTTTCGACGATTTGCCCGGAGCGTTGACAGTGAACGGTAAGTGTGCACAAGTGAGTGAAGATGGTGGATTGTATAAACCAGTGTCTTACTACGCGCGCGTGTGTTATTGACGCGAAACCTGTTGTTGCTTTTTCCGCGCGATTCACTCAACGAAGTCTAGCGCGTGCTTGCGTAAACATCTAAACCGTTCACTTTATTGTGTGCGAACGGTTAGAGGAGCGGTTTGGGGCTGTAGTTAGAGACGCGTGGTAGCCCACCATAGTTCAGAGAATGAGGGAGATTTGAAAAGCGTGCGCGAGGCTGCTGCGGTGCCAAACAAGCGTTCGCTCCAAGCACCGTTTACATTCTATCGGCGCGTTAAAATGCGTTTTGAACCGCTCCTCGAGAACTTTTCACGCGCCGAGCGCTCCAGAACAGCGGTCGTTCGCTGTGCTTTGTGAACGCTAGTGCTGGAGTTGGGTTGCCAGCAGAACAAAGCGACAGCACATGGGCAGCTGCAGGCCGCGCGCTGCTGTGCTAGCAACACTGCTAGGCTAGCCAGCGAGTTTGAAACGTAACGTTGCACGTTTGAACCCGACCCTTGCGCTTAAATATTTGGGAAACTACCCTCGTTTCTGTTGACTAGTAAACACAGAGCAACGGAGTTTGCGGTTTCCCGCAAATATTGGAAGATTAGAGCGCGTTCTGAATGCATGTGCGGTGGAACGCTTTGGGCCGGTCACGTTTAAGAATAGAATTCCAAAGCGTTCCGCGCAGCACAAAAGGGTTTGGGCGTTAAATCAAGACTGTAGTAGACTCTCACGTTGGGTAAACAGATGCCGCGTCAAACCAAAATGAGCTAGAACGGTTGGGGCTGGTGTTGTCGAACGTGTTTGAGCGTGCGTTCGACGCATCTCGCGGCAGTTGTTCGGAGTTGTAGAGTACTTTTTTTACCGACTAGCTTTGCAAGGTCCAACCCAAACAACGAGCAAAGCCGTGGACACTCGACTTTGCCCTTGTTTTTAGTTTCTCCAACACAACTAGTGCGGACTCTTCGGCGCCATATTGGTGCAAATCATGGGGGAGGGGTGTGCGCGCGTTTCGCTGGAGTGCGCATGCGCTTTAGAACGCCGGTTGTGTCCCTTACGAAAATTAACCATGGTTTTACTACAAACTAAAAAACAAATAAACCATTGCTACTATAGTTAAACCATGGAAACCACAAATTAACCTTGGGTTTGCTACACTAACCATAATCTGGTGTTTGTAGTACAACTGGTTATACGAATGGTAAACAATATGTCATAAACCACGTTTTCTACACTTTTGCTTCAATAAAAACATGGTTAATTTTCGTAAGGGGTACTTCGCTTATCGAATTATATTAAGTGGTTTAGGTTAATTTTATTTTGTTTTTTAAATGCGTACATTTTCTAGGTTTTTAATGCCGCTGTCTAGTCAGATAGATGGAACTTTATTTTTTTTTTTCCTTTGTTGTTTTATTTTTTTATTTTTTTTATTTTTTTTTTTAATAAAGTGTTCATTGCTCATGTGGTTTTGAACCTAAATGCAGTAGTCAACATTTGAAGTGGATCAAAAAAGTTCATCGTTAGACAAGATCGCATTTTGGTTTTAGGACAACGTTGATGAAATGCTGACTACTGTATATTAATGAAACTGAATGTAAGACAAGTGTGCAATAACATACCTCTTCCCATTATTTTCAGAAAAACAATCGACCACCTCAAGTCCCCTTAACGACATGATCCGAGGCTAACGCCGATCCCAAAAGTGGATCTTCCCGGTTCCTGGTGGCCGTGAGCTTGTCGACTCCATGTCAGCGTAGTGCCAAAGTGCTTACAGTGCAGGTAGTTCTGTAAAATCTACTGCAGTGAAGGCACTTCAAGCTCTACTTTGACATGATCACACACGAGCGGCGACGTGAACTACTGCTTATGCTAAGGTGCATTTAGTGCAGATAGTGAAATAGACTAGCACCTACTGCCCTAAGTGCCCCTTCTGGCATAAGGGGCTGGCAAATCCCGCTGTTCCCCATTGGCTGTCCCCTGCTCTTTCATTTCATGCAGTTCTCTGCTAGTTTTGCATAGTTGCACTACAAGAAATATTGAGTTGTGCAAATCTATGCAAAACTGATGGTGGCCTGCTTCCCCATCCTCTCCTGTGCTTCTCGCTTTGACTGTTTCTGCTTAAGCGTGCGCGTGTGTTTTTCAGGTTCACCTTTGTTTTTCGTGGCTCTGCGCGAGTGAAAACACTCACTCTGGTTCCAGCAGTATTAAAGTGCTTATAGTGCAGGTAGTTTTGTAAAATGCCTATCTACTGCAATGTGAGCACTTCAACTACTTCTAGATGCGAGCGTCGCGGAGAGCGCTTGACCTTCGCGTTTTCCTGTGCGCACTGTCCTGGTTAGTTTTGCTGGTTTGCAGTCAGCGTTCATATCGTTGCTGTGCAAATCCATGCAAAACTGATTGTGACAGTGAGGAGTCTCCGCTTCCCGACACACTCCAGCATCCCTGTCTTTGCAGGTTGGGATCAGCCGCAATGCTCTGCGCTGGAAGTATTGCACTTGTCCCGGCCTGTGAAGAGCACGGGAAATTGTCCAGCTGTTTTTGTGTTCTTTAATAAAATGTTAACGTGTGTATGTATGTGTGTATATATAATATTTTGTTCCCTCCGTCTTGTATGTTAAAATTTGATCATCTCAATAAAAGTTTTAAATGCGTATTTGCTTGTGAAGTTGTATTTTAATATTTCAAGCTGTAGAACGGTTGAATTTTTCCTTGTAAAGTTTTTTTTTGTTTGTTTTTTTTTTTGTTTTTTACTGTAATGGTATTACAAGATCTGTTTTTGTATTAAAACATGACCAGTATTAAGTTTATTATAGGTTAATGGGATTTATTGGGTTAAATGTTTAGTGGATTCATATCACATGCTACCAAAGTTTGATTTTTTTTTTTTTTCTCCACATTTTAGAATAATAGTAATAGTTTGAAAAAAAAAAAAAAAAGTAGATTTGAAAATTATCTAAAAAAAAAAAAAATAACTTAATTGTTTTGCATTGATACATGGCCCTTTAGTTTGAGAGAAACATGTAAGTGTCAGTGTTTGATTAGTTGTTCAAACTTAAATTCATTCAATGTTAGATTTTTTTTTTATTATTATTGTATATATCAAATGTTTTTGCACATTATTTTTTTCTGAATACTTTAATATTGGAGTTCCGTAATAGCCGCCTTTTTAAATCTATAAAAGCCTTTTTGTTTTTTTTTTCTTGTTTTTTTTGGTCAAACATGCAGGTAACTGTTTGAACACTAGATGGCCGTATTGTATTTGGAATGACTCGTTCATGTTTAGTATTTGTTTGACGACTTTGTGAAAACACACGCTTTTATTAGTCTATATAAAGATATTAAACTCATCCGAATCCTTTGCTTTAGCAGAAGCAGGAGTGAATTTTTTGAATAAAGTTAACGAGATAGTGAAGAATGCTTAAAAAAAATGTAGCCCAATTAGGCCTATCACTTTTGAACATTTGAAAGTTTTAATTCACATTGGTCAAATGTTGCATAAAGTGTTAAAATATATTTAGATAAGATACTAGCTATTAAATCAGAAATCCTAAAGTTTAATGTGAATCGTTTTAGCAAAGCAAACTATATAGGCTTATTTGTAATGTGAAAGTGATATTTGATGGTTCAGATATAAATGGCGTTTTTCTGGTTATGCATGTATATCCACTGTTTCTGAGAGCAGATGATGCATGATCATTGTTATCAGAGACCTCAAACTTGTGTTGACGCTAAAGTGTGTTTGTAAAAGATATGAACCAGGTTTAGGACTGATGTGCATAGGTTGTACTATAAGAGGACTTTGAACCTGTGTGTGGAGCTCATCCTCCAATTTTATCATATGTGATGGAGTTGTGCAATAGTGACTACAAACCACATCCATTCATCTGCAGCATCTCTGACTCTCATAAACTTATTAAAATATATTGCAGTAAAAATCCATCTGTCTGAATAACAGAAAGGCCTGTGCATCCATCAAACTGTATCCTCCATATTTCAGTCATTTAAAACTTTCAGACAAGACTTTACCTTTCAAGGCTTACTTGACTTTTTTATGTTTTGCCTTTGTGACTTCTGGAAGGTCTGTTTTAATGCATTGGACATTAAAATTTAAAGTTTTTTTTTTTTTTTTTTGCTATAGTCAGACTTTTAAGATTCCATGCTTGAGATAAAATATTTTAAGCAAGGTTAATTGTCATTTCACATTAATTTTAACAACTTTTCTGAATATTGCCTTAAATGAAAACTTTTTGCATTTATATGATCGATTAAGTATAGCTTTTTGCTCACTGTTTATAGCTGTTCTAGTTTATTTTCAGGAAGCAGAGCTTCACTTCAGTCCTTCGCTGGGTCTGTCTGTAATTATGATTTAACTACAGATAAACAGAAGTAACGATGCCCATCATATGATTTTTGATCTAGAATGGGAGTGCAATAAATCTGACTAAAATATTTTGGTAAAATATTTACATCCAAAAGTGAAAGAACTTCAAATCTGTTCCCCCATTCAAAACAGCAGCATACACTGCAGAATAAAGATTGACAGATTTTCTTATTTTAAAACAGAGCCATTGTTTGTGCAGTAAACCACTGTTTAATAAAAGAAAAAATAAATTATCCTGCTGTACCAAAAAAACATACCAATCCATGGATTCAAAACCAAAGAAATTTGTTTCCTTGATGGAATAAAAATATTTTTTTGAAAAAAGTATTTGTGGCTTTATCTCACAATATTGACTTGTTTATTTATAATTGCGAGTTATAAACTCGTTTACATCTCTCAATATACTTTTTGAGTTTGCATCTCGAAATTTGATATTTTATCTCAGACATTAATCTCAAAATTCAAAATTTTTTCATCTGAATTATTAGTATACATCTAAGAATATAGAAGTTTTTTCTCTAAAATCTGAGTTTACATCTCTAACTTTTTATCTCAGAATTTTTAGTTTGCTTCTTAAAATTAACTTTTTTTTTCCTAAAATTGAGTTTGCATCTTTAATTTCTGTTGTTTTTTTGTTTTTTGTTTTTTTGTTTGTTTTTGTTTTTTGTTTTTGTTTTTTTTTCTAAGAATTCTGAATTTGCATCTTTAAATTTTGACATTTTTCCCCCCAGGTTTTGAGTTAGCATTTTTAAATTCTGACTCTTTCTCAGAATTTTGACACTTCTTGCAAAAAAAAAAAAAAAAGTTACAGTTACCTCTTCTTTTTTATTTCATGGGGAAAATACACTTCCATGGGCCACAACATGGACCAGCACCAGTGTGAAATCAGACAGTATATAATGTGACAGGAGCCGATGGGAACCTGATCCTGAGTGTCTACTCATTATTCATCTAAATCTTTTGCACTGAAGTAACAACATGTCAGGTTAGTGTGGGTCTCTCTCTTCCCGCGTTCGCCATTCATTGAATCATTTATTGCAGCGGCATATGAAAGCATCATCAATCTTGTTTCGTCTGATCTAATGTGCTGTCAGCTGCTCTGTGTCCCCTTGTCCAGTCTCATAATTTAACCACTAATATGTTTCATAATGTCCTCCGGGCATGTGGCAGTATGGAGGTCATTATAGTTTGCAGCAGGCAGATACGAGAGGAGGATTTCGCCAAGCAGCATCACCAAGTTTTCAATGAGAGAAAATAACACAAAAGACATTTTTGTTAAAAGAACAGCACAAAAATACAGCTACAACCACGACTTTATCATGAATGCTAGCGGTTGATCACAAGCAACTGGCTTTCTTCCAAACTGCATCCAGTGGAAATAGTTCCCAAGCCTCGTATGAAAGCATCTTTCAGTATGATTTTCTTCATAGAGATATGTGACAGACAAAAGCATGTATCGTCTTTTTGGAATGATCCACTATTTCCCCATGACAGTAATTAATTATTAATCAGTCAAAAAGCATGCTGGCATGTAACCAGCATCTCTACGACTGGATTGGCCTCACAGAAAGTTCAGCGGGAGCAGCATGTATTCGACAACTGGAAGTGACAGGGAAAGGATGAAATAGATTCATAAAACAGCATTTTTGAGGTCATATGATTGTGTAATATTCTTAAATATCAGCTTATGTCCATTGAAACACTGCATGATATCTGCTCCAGTGGAAGGAACAGTATAGTCTCTTGTTGAAATCAGTCTTGAATGCTCTGAAATTTGGAAACAGATTTGGAGAAATGTAGCATTGCATAACTATCTCATGAATGGATGCTCTGCAGTGAATGGGTGCCGTCAGAATGAGAGTCCAAACAGCTGATAAAAACATCACAATAATCCACAGCACTCCAGTCCATCAGTTAATGTCTTGTGGAGCCAAAAGCTCCATCATTAAGATGTTTCTAACTTCAAACTGTCACTTCCGGCTAAAATACAAATCCATAATAGCGCTTCTTCCAGTGAAAAAGTCTGAATCAGGAGAGAAATCTGCACAGATCAAGCACCGTTTACAAGCCAAAACAGCCCTAAACAAATATGTGAATGGATTTTGATGTGAAAGACAACAGGAGATGTACTTTTTCACTGGAGGAAGCGTTATTAAGGATTATGGAGTTGTATTTTAGTCTGAAGTGATGGTTTGAAGTTAAAAATGTCTTGATGAATTTGTTAAACACACAGCTTTTGTCTTTTAAAGACATTAACTGATGGACTGGAGTGGTGTGGATTATTGTGATGTTTTTATCAGCTGTTTGGACTCTCATTCTGACGGCACCCATTCACTGCAGAGCATCCATTGATGAGACACTGATGCAATTCTACATTTCTCCAAATCTGATGAAGAAACAAAGTGAGTGTGAGTGAGTGAGTGAGTGCATCTTTAACGAATTTTCACTTTTGGCAGAACTGTTCCTTTTGTGCCGTCTGTTTAATAAAGTTTGTTACCTAGAACAATTCCTCTGAAGCTCATCTGATTGACAGATTGGCTTCCAAAGGTGGCCAGTGCCATGTATATAAATGTATACATATGAGTCAGACAGAACCTATGAGTGTAGGAGTGATGCTGGCAGAATGAGAGCTGTGTGGAAAACAGCATGTACGTAAATGTAAATACATCCCTCTCTATGTAACCTTACACTGATTATAGGTTCAGTTTATTTTTATTTTTACTTTATGGGGGGGATAATGTTGTTTTTAGTGTATAGGTCTTGCTGATGAAATGTTTTCTAATTTAGGTGCATAAGAATTCTGAGGTTTTAAACTTTGCGTATGTGTGGATGTGGGTGGCGTATTCTCTATACTGTCTGGGACAGCCCAATTTCAGCCAGCCTGAATGAAACCATTTTTAGTGATTCCTTCTTTCTTGTGGATTTTATTAGTATTAACTGTTGTGCACAAGCAAAATTGGAGGTGCACTGTTTTATTTTCAAGATAAAAAACCGAAAAGAGGCAGTGGCGGGCTGCAGACGTCATTAAATTTGTAAGTGTGGAATTAGCCAATTAAATATTTTAGATCTGAGAATAAGAATTTGACTGCAATAGAAAGTCATGTAACTTTTTCTGTCATTAAATTTCATGAATTACTACACCACAGCTTTGTGTGGTTGGCTATTTATGAAAAAATATTTAAAAAAAAAGCCAAATTAAATTATTTTGTCACAATCTGCTTCGTATTCACAGCTACACTAAAAAAAACATCTTATAATTTTTTTTCTTGTTTTCCAGTAACATTCTTAAATCAAGATAAATTCACTAAATAATAAAATAAAAAATAATATTTAAGTTTAATATTAATATTTAGTTATAAGATTATATTATATATATTTTTCTCATTTTAAGCCAAAACTCACTTAATTTTGATGCATTTTTATCAGAAAACAAGACATATATGTGTCATTTACCTTCTCAAGTAAGCCTAAATATATCTTGATTTAAGAATGTTTAAATATTTGTAAAGTGATTCATAATATCATTCGAATCGAACGTATCCTACTGTTGTTATGGTTACCGTCGCTAGCGGCTATTCGAAAAAACGCACTTGTAATCTAACTTTTTACTGAAAAATCCTTTTAAAACCTGTATATACTTGTATGAAAAAATGTGTCCTGTTTATATGTGTAGGGTAGCCAACTGTAAACACACCCCCTTTAAGAGAATTCAAGGAGTCATGGGGTCAGACCCTCCTAAACTGTCCTCATTATGAGTTTCCACATATTCCAGAGCCGTGAAAATCGCGACTGATAATCAGTGATGCGCTGTGCTGCATTGGCAGAACGTTCCGTTTAGAACGTTTTGACGAGTGCACGCTTTCCTCCAGTCAAAGAGAAGAAAGTCGAGAGAAAACAACTGTGAGAAGTTCCAGCGCTGTGGAGGATCTGATTCTGACAGCTGCAGGTTCACTCGCATCACGCGCGCTCACCGCGAACTCTCGAGGAACTCCAGTCGGAACGCGCGATGGTTTCTGCCGCGCAACCTCAACGCGTTTTGACTCCCAAATAGAGAGGAATCTGCGCGTGCTTTCTCAGAGGTCAACTCCATGACGAGGATAAATCAACAGATCTCAGCGGAGCTCGCGATGTCGGCTGTGTTTGCCGTTCTGTGCGCGCTTTTGGCTCCGGTCGCAGCGGATCCACACGCGGTGAACTGCAGCCAGGTGAAAGACGCGTTTACCGACCTGGGTTACAGTCCTGTACGTGTTCCCACCGAGGAAACAGCAGGTATCGATTGAATTACAACACTGTCATCTGCTTAAACGCAGCTTAATATGGGAGACCGGGGCAAGTTGTCACACGGTCTGTAGGTCAGTTTTGCTTTAACTTAAAACAAACCTGACATACAGACGTGTGACAACTTGCCCCTTTTAAGTCAAAAGTCCTTGCTTTTTTTGCATTGGTTGTGTATGTTAGTTTCTTACGTCGAGGTCGAAAACAAAATAATATATTTAATTCTATCCTGTTTAACTGTTTAACAAGAGGACACTGTAAAACCGCTTTACAATGAAGGTTGATTGGAAACGTCAGGGTGGGGCAAGTTGTCACATATTTGTGACCTTGGAGCACAAAATCAGTCTTAAGTCGCTGGGGTTATATTTATAGCAAAAGCCAAAAATATATTGTATGTGTCAAAATTATCGATTTTTTCTTTTATGCCAAATATAAAAGCATAATTTTTTATTAGTAATATGCATTGCTAAGAACTTCATTTGGACAACTTTAAATGCGATTTTCTCAATAGTTTGATTTTTTTTTTGCATACTCAGATTCCAGATTTTCAAACAGTTGTATCTCGGCCAAATATTGTCATATCCTAACAAACCATACATACTGTTTATAAAGATCATATAGTTTGATTAAAAAAAATAATAATAATAAAAGTCAGTTTTTTGTATTCTATCTGTTTTCTTTGCATTTATTATACAATTAAAAAAAGGCCTCTAACACTAGTTATCTCAATGCTTTTTCTATTCTATCTGTTTTCTTTTTATTTATTATACAATTAAAAAAAACTTGCTATGTGTACTGCATTAAGCTAACTGAGTCTTGTTTTAGCACTTGTATATCATTGCTCTTTTGTTGGTTTTGATAGCTTCTATTGTCCTCATTTGTCTGCTAAATGACTAAATGTAATGACTGTTTAATGGCAAGTTCTACTGTGACAACTTGCCCCGGGCTGACAACTTATTGGCATGAACTAACTGTTAAACATTGATTTCCTGGTTAGTAATGATGGAAATGGTCCGTAGCTTGCTAATAGTTCATATTCTTCTAGGTTTGAGTCATCTGATAGTTATAAATGGGGAGATTTCAGTCACAGATGTTGCAGAAGTGTCCTAAAAAAGATTTGCTTGAAACAGAGTTCAGCTTCAGTGATCTTGTGTGAATGAATGAGACTTTAGGGAACTGTTATTTTTCATATTACCAGACGTACTTTCATGCAGTGGCACATTCTTAACACCAACATTTGAGTAGCCTATGTCAAGGTCTTCTGAGTCATGGCTTTAATTACTGGTTTGTTTTAAAAATACTCATCTCAAGGTTGCAGTAGGTTCCTACCAACTTTTAAACCAAACCTATGCCCTTGGTTTAACTTTATTCTGTGGTGTGAGGTTGCAAGAATTCTGGACCCTAAAATGAGTCATTGACCCAAAAAAAATGTTGATAAAACCAAAAAAGTGCATGCAAATCTCTTTTGGTCTTCATAATATTGCAATAGTACACTATTTAGGAAAATTAGCATGTAACGAGTTTGCATTCAATTGCTTATAAAATGTTCGCAGTAATGTCTGAAATGAGACAAGCGGCTGATAAGAAGGTGAGAAATCTAAGAGTTAGTTCCTCCAAACTGAACCCCGTAACCTCTTTGGTTGTTCTCAATCCTGTGCTTTTTGAGAGGATCCTGTCAACATCTCAGGCTAATTATTATTCTTTTTGATTTTATTTAAATTTTAGTTAATTGTGTATTAGTAAATTCATTTAATTTAACTTGCTGATAAGAAGGCAAGAAATCTAAAATATTCCATCAACATTTCAACCTAAAAACGTTATGATGCACAGAAACGGGTTTATTTTAATTAAAGAAACAGTTAATCTAAAAATTCTATTTATAAAATTAATTGTCTTTTATTTTTATTTAATTTTGTTGTTTATTTGATTATTTTGTTTTATTTTATTTTTGTATTTTGTATTTTATTTTTATTTAATTACATTTTTATTTAATTTTATTGCTGTTAAGAAGGCGAAGAAGTTAAAGGAATAGTTCATCCAAAAATGACATTTTATTTTTTTTTATTTTATTTTATTTTGTTTTATTAATGTATTTTTTTATTGCTGATAAGAAGGCAATGAATCTAATAGTTGAAAACTAAAATAAGTGTTTTGAGATCCTAAAATAAACAAGTTCACTTTAGTTAAAGGAATAGTTCATCCATAAAAAGTCTTTATATATTTTTTTATTTTAATATTTTTTTATTTTATTTTGTATTTTTTTTATTTTGTTTTATTCTTTATTTTTGCATCTTTTGTTTTATTAATGTATTTTTTTTATTGCTTTTATTTTATTTTATTTTATTTTATTAAATGAAGATGTAACCTAAGAGGAACCCCATAACCTCTTCGTTGCTCTCTCTATCCTGTGCGTTTTGAGAAGATCCTGTCAACATCTCAGTCTAAAAGCCTCGTGATGCAGAGAAACAGGCATCACACTTACAGCATCCAGCATCTGCTGGCTTGTCAACAGAGCTAAATGTGTCCTCTGCTCCTGAGCTTCTCAACAGCTCTTCCCATATATTTAAATCAATGTTACGAGGCCTCGTCGCATGCCAGACTCCTGCAGACGCGCTGAAAGCCCAGAGTGTGCTAACAGGCCTACAGCCGCTGCTTGTGTTCCATTGTGGGTGTGTTTTCTCAGATGCATGAAGGGATTTTGTTTAACTAAACTGATGTTTGGTGTAGGTGAATGTGTGTGTCTGGTGCTGTTCTCAGTCCTGTAATTTCTCACCCGTGCCTCAGAGGTCAACCAAAAGACTGAAATAACGCTGTTGACATTTTGTGACCCCCTTGACTTCATGATCAGAGATAGAATTGCTGTTGATGGGTGAGAGGTTTTCGTCTGGAAGCGTGCAGTCTAACAAATCACTGTCAGGAGAGTCATTCATCAACACGGTCACTGGCTGGCATTATTTTAAAGTCGACATTGACCCTGTTGACCTTATTAATACGCTTTCCTGTGCTTTTCATGTTGATTATATTACAGAGACAACAGAAAATTAACACCGTGTCATATCTTTATGCAGATTAAAAATATACAGCCGGAGGTGGTTTGATTAGTGCTGGTTTAATGCAGTTTTGCACAGTTTTTTAATATTTTGAGTCTTAAACATGGAGTTGGAAAACGGACCCTTTTCCTTGGAAACAGTTGGCCAGAAATGGAAACTAAGGTCAAAAATGAGAGTGCACAGACAAGTAATAATATGATTTAGTTTTAATAAGAGGTTTGAACGTGATGGACTTTTCTGTGGAAAAGTTTTGTACCTGGAAACAGCACTTTAGTTAAAGACCTAGTTCACCCCAAAATTATTTTATTTTATTTTTTTTTATTTTTTTTTTTTATTTTATTTTATTTTATTTTATTTTATTTTATTTTATTTTATTTTATTTTATTTTATTTTATTTTATTTTATTTTATTTTATTTTATTTTATTTTATTTTATTTTTATTTTATTTTATTTTATTTTATTTTATTTTATTTTATTTTATTTTATTTTATTTTATGACTGACTGTTTGTTTCCATCTTGTGGATCTCTTTTGCTCACCGAGGCTGCATTTAAATTGATCAAAAATACTGTACAAATTGTAAAATAATATTACAATTTAAAATAGATGTTTTCTACGTGAATATCTGTTAAACTGTAATTTATTCCTGTGATCAAAGCTGAATTTTCAGCATCATTACTCCAGTCTTCAGTGTCACATGATCTTCAGAAATCATTCTAATATGCTGATTTGGTGCTCAAGAAACATTTCTGATTATTATCAGTGTAAAATTGCGTTGCTGTGTCTCTCTCTGGTCTGTAGGAGAAGATCTGCGGGTTTGCGCTCCTCAGAGAACCTGCTGTAATGCAGAAATGGAGGAGAACTTCATCCAGAGAAGCTCACGGGACTTTGAGAAGCTCATGGACGACACGAGCGAAGAGCTGAGGGACGCGTTTATGACCGGACATAAAAGGTTTGATGGTACGATTTGTTCTTTAACATTCATTGATTAATTGGTGTCAAATTATGAGACTGTTTCGTATTTAGTCTAATGAGGGATTATTAACCCTTTAAAGCCCACATTTCGAATGATTGCTGTTAAACCTGGTACACTCAATCTTCTCTGCCTTCTGTCCTCTGATTGATGGATTATGCTTTTTTATTAAAAAAGCTTTGATTATTTTCAGCTTTGATCACAGCATATTCACAAAGAAAACGGCTATTTTAAATTGTAACAATATTTCACAACTTTAATGATGTTGATGATGATGATCAAATAAATGATGTGCATAAGAGACTTCTTTCAGAAACATTACAGCCCCCAAACCTTTGAATAGTGCCGTAAATTCACATTAGAGTTTAAGTTTTTGTCAAAAGCACCTCAACTATCCAGAATAGGAAGAAAATGTTGGTGTCTTTTATGTTACACATAGCAGAAAAATAATAATGCAGGAAATAGAATAAGGAAGGCATTCCAAAGATGTTTTTCTTTAATGTTTCTGTATGTAGAGATAAAATATAAAGAGGTGGACAGTAATGAAGTACATTTACTTGAGTACTGTACTTAAGATCACTTTTTGAGTATCTTTACTTGAGTACTTTTTTTTATTAATTTTTTAAAATTTTTATTATTGTAATTGTTTTTTTAAACATTTTTATTTATTTATTTATTTATTTTTAAGTACAATCATTTTTTACTATTATAATTTTTACATTTTGCTTATTTTTCATTACGTTTTTAATAAATTTATTATTTTTACTGTTTTATTTAACTACTTTATTTTTTTTTGTTTTATTTATTCATTTATTTAATTAAATTTTTGCAATTACTATTACATTTATTATTTGACAGACAAATATTATTTGGCAATGGTTTCATAATTTTATCCATTGTGACTTTCTGTGCATCCCAGCTCAACATGATAAAGAACAAGAACCCTTGCTGTATGATAATACAGCACAACCTTGTGTGCCTTATTGCTTTTTTACAGTTTTGCCATATTAAAATATTAAAGACAAACATTTATTGCAACATCCAGAATGATCAGTTTTATAATTCCCAGCATGTTTTCTGTGTGAATAAATACCCCGTTTACTGTGACATTAAGAATTCAGAGGTTTCATCATGCGCTGTGATGATAGGGACGCACAAACAAAGAGCGCTGACGAGTTTGTCAGGAAGAATGTGAGCAACACTGTGCTGCGCTGCATTCAAATGAACATAATGGCATTGAGACGGACCTCATGAAGAAGCACTTCACAGAAGAAAGTCAAGAATTATCTGAGCTCATCAAAACAGTCCGACTCTGCGATCGACCCTTCAGTTGCTTACAGTTTCAGTCTTTACAGAGCGTCCCGAATGAAGGATTGCTCAAACTGACTGAATATTCGTATGTGTGCCAGATTACAGTGTGATAGTTATGAATTGAAATGATTTGATTGCAGAGACCGAATCAAAAGTGTGACACAAACACAAAGAAAAGAGAAAAGCCTCATATGAAAGCAATTACAGCTGATTTGTGAACAGAACTATTCTTAACTTCATTTTGCTACTTCAGCAGAAATTCATTAGCTTCTCTCATCATCTGCTTAAGGTGAATCAACATTCATCTAAAACAGCATTTATAGATGGCTAAGCAACTCTGGGTTATCTGTAGGCACTTAAATGTAAAGCTGTTTTGTATATATATATATATATATATATATATATATATATATATATATATATATATATATATATATATATATATATATATATATATATATATACAGAACAAAGGTTTTTCACTGTAATATAGATTTTCATATAGCAATTATATTGTTTTGTTAAAAAGGTCTTTATATATATATATATACAATTTTTTTTAAAGATTAGATTAAATCTTTTCTTTTAATCTCTAGGTGAACTTATATAAATTAATTCAATAAACTGAGTTGATTTACTTACTGTAATATCATCTTGTATTTTCTTTCAGCTGTCTTCTCAGACTTTAATGTTTTTTCTTGTCTTGTAAATGTGTTAAATTTCAACATATTTTTCAAAACAACATATTTCAACATTTTTCAAAACAATCTCTAAATATTCAACAAAAATGAAACAAACTGACACCAGATTCTCATTATGAATGTGTTTTCATTGAAATGAATTAAGAACAGCTACTTATATTCATTTATCACTCAATAACACATCAGTTTACTTACTAATACTGAACAATTCAGACTACACTGAAAAGTCACTGGGGTATAATTGTAGCAAAAGCCAACAATACATTGTATGTCAAAATTATAAATTTTTCTTTTATGCCAAAAATCATTAGGATATTAAGTAAATATCATGTTCCATGAAGATATTTTGTAAATTTCCTACCATAAATATATCAAAACCTAATTTTTGATTAGCAATATGCATTGCTAAGCACTTCTTTTGGACAACTTTAAAGGTGATTTTCTCAATATTTAGATTTTTTGCACCCTCAGATTTCAGATTTTCATATAGTTGTGTCTTGGCCAAATATTGCCCTGTCAATGCAAAGCTTATTTATTCAGCTTTCAGATGATGTATAAATCTCAATTTAGAAATTTGACCCTTATGTCTAGTTTTGTGCTCCAGGGTCACATTTTCAGTGGACTGTAAAAGCTGTATTTCATGCTTTAACAGAGTTCTTCTTGGAGTTGCTGGAGAACACCGAGCGCTCTCTGAACGAGATGTTTCTGCGCACGTATGGGAAGCCCTATTTGCAGAACGCCGAGGTCTTCCAGGGCCTGTTCGCCGAGCTGAAGCGATACTACACAGGAGGCAACGTCAATCTGGAGGAGATGCTGAACGATTTCTGGATGCGTCTGCTGGAGCGCATGTTCCAGCTCCTGAATTCCCAGTATGTCATCACCGAGGACTATCTGGAATGCATCGGCAAGTACATGGAGCAGCTTAAGCCCTTTGGAGACGTTCCCAAGAAGCTCAAGTCTCAGGTTACTCGAGCGTTCATCGCTGCCCGCACCTTCGTCCAGGGCCTCGTGGTTGGACGGGAAGTGGCTAACAGGGTTTCTAAGGTGAGTTAAAGTGGTGTTCATGAAGTGGTGAAAACTGAACTGTCAGACTGATTTGTGCTTATGATTTTATGAGGGAAAATGAAACCTGTAGCATCTGAGAGCATGAACTGCATTCAGTGAAAGTGAAGGTAACATGCAGAGTTCATTCATGCATGAGGTTTGAAAATACAGTTATATCATAGCATATGTTTTTAGGGCCCTTCGAAATCTGTTTTACTTTTTTTTTTCGTATTCCATTTTTTTGTATAAATTTTACTGGATTCCGTATTTTTCTTATTTTTTTTTTGGATTCTGTTTATTTTTCTGGATTCTGTTTTAATGGTTTAATTAAATGTAAAACATGCCGAATTAATTGAAATCTTGAAAACTTATAGAAATTATTAAAAGTTTAATAAATGTAATTTTTGGAGCCCTTTGAAATACCTTTTTTCTTTTATATTTTTAGTTTAATTTTTATTTGATTCTTTTTTTTTCTGTTTACATTTTTCATGTTTCTGTTTAAAATTCAATTGAAATGATGAAACTTATAGAATTTAACAGTTTATTTATGTTTTATAAATTAAATTTTTAGACCCTTATGAATTATCAGTTTTTTTATTTCTATATATTTTTTTTTAGTTTAAATTTTATTGGGTTCCGTTTTTTTCCATTTTAATTTTTCTGGATTTCATTTAAATGGTTAAAATAAATTTAAGGCATTTCACAATTTATTACAATTTTATAAATGACATTTTTAGACCCTTATGAAATCTATTTTTTTGCCATTAAAATTGTAATTAATTAAAATTTAAATGTTAGAGCCCTATGAAATATGTCTTTTTGCCCATCTTTTCAGTTTAAATTTTACTCTGTTATTCTACTCTGTTATTTTTATTTTTATTTTATTTTTTCATTCATCAGGTGAATTGCGTTATACTGTAAATTCTATTCTGGATAAGTCTTACCTGATTTAAGATAATTTAGCTGTTCCCTTGGCCTGGAAGAGCTGGTGTTTAACTGGTTTAGCTCGTCAGTTTCTCTCATAAGGTGCTCTAATATAGCTGGAGAGAGAGATCCACATGACTTTTACAACTATGGTTTTAAAAAAATAACATTTCTCTATATATTTTAGATCTCCTGCTCTTCTATCACATGCTGAGACACAGTAATGAATCATAGGAAAGAAAATAGCGACAGAAATTGGGCTCCTGCATTTACTGCTCTGGTTGGTTTTAGGATTAGCAGCGTCTTCTGAATGAAGTGTATTATTGACTCAGTAGAAGGTCACCCTCATTTTCCAATCGCATGACTTTATTTCATATATGAAGAACAAACTGATTAGTGTCCTTTTGTAGAACATCTGTTAGTATTATTTCCATCCATATGCATCAAATGAACTGTGTGTGTCGTCTTCTGTCCGCAGGTCACCATGAGCTCTGCGTGCGTCAGCGGCTTCACTAAAATGCTCTACTGCTCGTACTGTCAGGGTTTGTTCACGCTGAAGCCCTGCAACAACTACTGTCTAAATGTGATGAAGGGCTGTCTGGCCAATCAGGCCGATCTGGACCCAGAATGGAGCAAATACATCGGTAAGAGCCTCTTCATACCACTATCAAAACCACTTAAGCACATGTCAGCACCGGAATTGTTGACTTTCTTATAGGGCTGGGGTGATAAATTATATCTTATCGAGATTGTGATAAAATATGTTAATTATGATGATAGGTTCTGGTCATTTTTACTCAAATAAACACGACAAGAGCCAGTCATTGCATGTGTGGTATGTGTGAAAGAATGGCACGGTTTCGTCTGATGCACAAACTCAAACTCACGTGACGCTCGCTGTGTTTTTAGCATCTGCGTCTGAATATATGAGGACATGAACACATGAACTTCATCTCCAGAGCTGCTCTGAGAGTCACTTTACCAGCTTTACATCATTTCATTTGAGAAAAACTACCGTCATATTATATACACACACAAACTCAAAGATCTTCATGACCAAATAAAAGTATATGTTAGCATAAAAATAGATATTAAAAGTAAATATATTGCTATTGTATATTAAAATGTACTTCTCAAAGTAGTAGCATTATTATTATTTTTAAGGAATCTCATACAGCCAAGAATTTTTTTTTCATCTATGTTTTTAATGACACAGTTCTGTTGTGTAGGATCTTATTTGAGAAAAAATAAAAATGCAGCGGTTCATTGTAAATTAAGTGCCATATTTTATTTAATTATATTTATAATAAAAATTTAAATTAATTGTTAAAGTTTTATTAATGAATTTAATTAGACACAATTTTTGATGATAAATTTGTATTAAATAATAATCGTAACCCCCCCCCCCATCTATTTTTATAAGCTTGCACTCTTTAAAATGTATGCATTTTAGTTGCAAATGAAATGTTTATCCTTTTGGATTAGACAGTTTTAACTTAAACTAATAAAGTTAATGTGATGCATATTTGTTAGTGATTTATGAATGAAACATGAATGAGCTTAAATAGTAATAAACCAAATGCTTTGTAAATACACAGTTTATTGTCAATTAATCCAATTTCTTATATATATAAATCTCATACATTTCAACTAATTGGCTTGTTTGTTCCACAGATAATTAAATAAACTAGGTACTTTTTTAAGAGAAGACATTACATGCAAAACTGTTTTTTTTAATGCATTGGTGAATTTTGAGATTTTAGGCTATTTTGCTTCCATAACATGTTATTTCAGACTAGCTTTACTATTGTTATTACTATTGTACACTAAAATGTTATTCTCAAAATAATAATAATAATCATAATAATATTTATGGAATATAATTTAACCAAGTAATTTTTTTCATCCATGTTTTAATTGACACAGTTCTGTTGAGCAGCATCTAATTGGACAAAAATGCAATGTTTTGTTGTAAATTAATTGCTGTATTTTAATTTGATGAAATTTTAAAAGATTGATTAAACTGTTAAAAGTTTTCTGAATTCATTTTGTTAGACACCGTTTTCGTATTGAATCGTAAAACACAGAAATCAAAACAAATAAATAAATAAAACACATTTTCTGTTTTTAGGAAATAAAATGATTTCATGGGACCCTAAATTAAAAAGATCTTACTCTGTGTAGTTCAATCATGAACAAACATGCATTTTCTTTTCCAATTGATATTGATATATTTTTTTGGCCATATTGACCTGCCCTACGATTCCCATCCCGACTCAAAAGTGACGTAGTGCTTCAGATCAGCATCTAAAACATTTAATGTGCTATTTAGAGTAAAAACTTTACATTTTACTGCCTCTCTCCAAGACAGCAGAGCTGTAATATGAATCTGGAGAAGCTGTGAAGCAGTAAAGGACATGCATGCTGACATCTGCTGTAAGATGCTCCTGCAAACCGCTGGTTGCATGACTGACAGCGAACACCCACAAACCTGCTCAAGACAATCTGTACAAGACCTGAGCGCTTTTATTCCACTGGCCAACAGCTTCCCTCTGAATCACAGCAACATGAGCCAGAAACTGCTCTAGTTCACTATAGTATAGTTCACTCCAGCTTAGTGTGAAGGTTCGCATTCATTCAGGTCATTGCACTGTGTTGTCTGTTTATTTAAGAATATTTCCCCCCAAATAAGGATTTTGTCAGTATTTACTCAACCTCATGTTGTTTCAAACCCTTGGAGTGGAGCTGCAGTGGAGCTGCAGTGGAGGAGATGCTTAAATTTACAAAGGCATTGGTTTGATTTTGGTATTGGTTGGGACATAACAGCAGACAACAGACATTTCATTGTTTGATCAAAATTATTGCTAGGGATAATTTAGTAGTGGCTGGATATTGCAGGAATGTGATTTTTCGGATTTCCGTTTTTTCCAACCTCTGAGGGATGACCCATGTGATTCGTGTAGATCCGAAGTTTTTTTTTGGAGGGGGGGTGGGTGGGATGGGGGGTTTGTTACTACATGATGATTGAAATCACGCAAGTGGTCTTAAGCTATTACCTAAATAAACTGTGAAAAGAAACCTCACAGACGGAATGGTCCTGAGAGCGCTGTGCCATTAAACCTGACATGTTCTCTATTGGAGTTTTTATTATGGTTTGAATTGGGTTGAATTGCCGGGATGAAGCTTCAACATATAAGAGCATTTAGTGACCAGCTGTTGTGTCGAGCTCATGCTAGGAAGGCAGTTTAGGAATTTTTCTCTCCGTTTATTCCAGGCAGATCTTGGGCAGCGCTCTGGTTTGGCTTAGATGGGCATTGTGGGGCGTTTTTAACATTGCTTCCATAGAGTGGTCTGTGTTCAAATGACTTGGCTGGAAGGGGAAGTCCGGTCGCCTGGAGTAACCCTGATGTAGATGAGTTTGTTTCTTCATCAGATTTTTGAGAAATGTAGCTTTGCATCACTTGTTCACCAATGGATGCTCTGCAGTGAATGGGTGCCTTCAGAATGAGAGTCTAAACAGCTGATAAAAACATCACAATAATCCACACAACGCCAGTGTATCAGTTAACATCTGGAGGAGACAAAAACTGTGTGTTTATGAGAAACAAATCCATCAAGACATTTTTAACTTTAAACTGTCGCTTCCAGCTAAAATATGAGTCCATAATCCATAATAACGCTTCATCCAGTAAAAAAAGACCATCTCCAGTCGTCTCTCACATTAAAATCCAGCCACATATTTGTTTAGAGCTGTTTTGGGCTGTTTTGGCTTGTGCTTGATCTGTGCAGATTTCTCTCCTGATTCAGACCAGAACACTTTGTCATTGTGAGGAAGCATTATTTTGACTCGTTTTTTTGCAACAGTTTGAAGTTAAAATGTCTTGATGTTAAATTTGTTTCTTACAAACACGTAGCTTTTGTCTTCTCCAGATATTAACTGATGGACTGGAGTGCTGTGGATTGCTTGTGGATTATTGTGATGTTTTTATCATCTGTTTGGACTCTCATTCTGACGGCACCCATTCACTGCAGAGCATCCATTAATGAGACACTGATGCAATGCTACATTTCTCCAAATGTGATGAAGAACTCATCCTAATTTTGGATAACCTGAGGTTGAGTGCATTTTCAGCAAATTTTCATTTTTGGTTCAACTATTTCTTTAACTAGTTAGCTAGATATAAATATGGTGCTTTAAGTAACCAGCAACATTCATTCAGAAAAGAGAAAACTGACTGTAGAAGACTTGTTACACTAATGCCATTAGATTATTAATCTGAATTAAATTATTCCTATCGAATTCTTCTGAAACCAAATAATCTGAGCTGCTGTCCACATTCAAATGTACTCTTACTGCATGTCATCTATTGACTCATTTGTGGCCGTTTTTTTTTTTTTCTCCTCTAAAAATGTTCCTGAGGGAAATCTCAGCCCCACAAACACAATGTTTACAGTGTGTTGTGCCAGTGTTACTCTGGCAGGATTGTCCAGAGCCGACAGAAATAGATGTTGAGCTCTAGTCCGGCCGAGCTTCCATTCACAGAACTGAAGTGACGTGCGAATATGCTGAATTTAAATTAAATGCAAATTATTTTCAGCAAACAGTTCATCTTGGAGAGCTGCACTGCACACACAAAATAGGTGTGTTCGGAAAACCAGGAGAATGTTACAAGACGCAAATATTTATGAATGCTGCACGCTGCACATTTATGCAGCGAGTATTTTTGTGATAGTGCATGTAATGAAATTAGTGCTGTCAGTCGATTAAAAAAGTAACGAATTAATTGCACATTTTTTCTGAAATTAATCACGATTAATCCCACCTAACATTAAAGTTTTTAAATATTCTTTTCTATTCCTATAATTTCACATTCAATCTTTAAATAAATGTAGAAACAACATAAAGACAGTATATTTTTAATATATGTTTAATGGCATCTTTTTATGACTGAAGGTGAGTATCACTGATACCAGTACTACTGATGTCTCTTGGAAATCTTTTTTAGCCCTAATATTTAACCATTGACTATCCATTCAACATAACTTGAGAGTTATCAGTTTCAACATTTATTAGACTTAAAAAAAAAAAACTTGTAATTTAAGTGAATTTAAAACAATCTTCACATAAACTCATTATAATAAATGTCATATTATAATAAATGTCATATTTACCTGTGGATTTATTTTAGCCAGAATCAGTGGTTTCTATGGTGTTGCTAGGAGCTGATTGTTTTAATTTAAAATTCCAGATCATCTAAAACAACATTCCAACAACAATATTCCAAAACGAAAGCATGATTTTTCCCCCCTGTTCAGTTCTTTGTTGTAATTCACATTTCTCTTCGCCCTTGTTAGTGTTTGGCAAACACACAAATTAGTCTTGCCCTTTCTGCAGTCCTTTGTTACCAAACTGTAAACGGATCCTTATTGATTTTATTTGCTCATTTCTTTTTAATCGCATGATTTGTTTCATTAGGTAACAGGATCTAGCCACAACTTCACAATTCATGAAAATTCAAGACCCAAACATTTCCTGTGCCCTGAGAAGAGATGCTCATGAATAAGACATTAGTGCTTTATTAGAAGTCTGACACAACACCGCAGAGCCGAGCAAGGAGTTTTATGAAGTGTAATGAAGGGACATGAGTATTTGTCATTCTTAATGTAAACTTAAATGAAACTTTTATTGAGGCATTCATTATTTTGCTGCTTAAATTTTCCAAAAAATGAATGAATTGAAATGACAGACAGTAGGAAAAGATTTGTAAATGCAGTTGATAAAATGCAATATTAGTATGTGTAGTTAGAACAGTAAAATAAATAGATTTATCTGCTATTAAAAGAGAGAGAAAAAAACTCTTATAAAAAGAAGAAGCGGGTCAGCTTGGTGGTGCTTTGCACACCATGGCGGTGTTGCAAGCCTTTCAGGCTGACTTGCTGAAGGATTTGGATAAGGGCAGAGGTTTGTCGCCTGAGGCAGTCGAAGAGCTGGTCCGCACCACAGATTTGGCTCTCTGTGCCACCAAGCAAACTGCTGCCGCCATTGGGTGCTCAATGGCGGCGATGGTGGCTATGGAGAGACATCTGTGGATCAGCATGCGCCTCGGCATTGCTTGGTTGGATTTTGTTCCCTAATCTGCCCCCTAGGGGGTGCAATGTGGAGTTCCCTAGAAGGGGAACATCTTGGGTTACGCATGTAACCATGGTTCTGCGAGAGGGAACCAGACGCTGTGCTCCCTCGCCATGCCTTCGGCCTGCCTGTTTACGTCTCCTTCAGACATCTAAGTGGATGACGTATTCAGCAGGTGCCCTTTTATACTTCCGGGCACCCCGCCTATTACGTCATGGGCCAGGTGGACAAATAGATTGGCGTTGTTTCACACATTCTTCAGACACTCGGGGAACTATGGTTACATTCGTAACCCGAGGCATTCTTTTGAACTTTCTATTCATCAAAAAAAAAAAGAATAATAATAATAAAATAAAATGTGTCACAGTTTCCACAAAAATATTGGGCAGCACAACTGCTTTCAACATTGATAATAATTAAATAAGCAGCATAAGCAGCAGCAAATCAGCATATTATAATGATTTCTGAAGGATCATGTGACACTGAAGACTGGAGTAATGATGCTGAAAATTCAGCTTTGATCACAGGAATAAATTATAGTTTGACATACTGTGTATATTAACATGGAAAACAGTCATTTTAAATTTTATTAATTTTTAAAATTTTTATTGATTTTACTGTATTTTTAAGCAAATAAATGCAGCCTTGATGAGCAGAAAATACTTCTTTCAAAAACATTATCATTTATATCTTAAATCTTGTTGTTGTTGTTTATAAACCAGTGCATTTTCCCCCCAGGGTCATAGTTTGATGCGTTGTCTATCTGTCACACACAGTGTTTTAGATCTTGTGAAGTGTGTTGGGTGATAAAAGTGTGTGATTTCACCTGTGGAGGGTTTAATAACAGCTGTTTGCATTGTGGCTGATCTCACAGGAGCAGACAGGGTTAAACAAATACAAACAAGTACTGACAGAGCTGCTGGAGGACAAGAGTGTTGGCCGGAAACGGGTAATGGCTCGCAGCTGTGCTCTGGGATCATGATGGGAAGAGAGTCTGGCACATCGCTGCTCTTGCTTTACTAGCAGCATAACATCATGTCAGAGAAAGACTGCAATTTTTCTGTGTACAGGAATATGTGTATGCGCTAATGTGATGCTGCAGTCAATCTTTTCATAGACTAAACTAAAGTTTGGGGATTCTGGTGTATTTTTATTTGTAGAGCAAAGAATAAAAGCAGCTTTGTTGAAAAATGTAGAAGGTATATTTAGCCTGAAAATTAAATGAAGCTCTTTTTGCCTAAATTTAAATATTTTAGGACCTTTTTTCTTTTCATTTTGCCTGAAATTAAAATGAAGCCAATTTAAGGACAATTTTGTGTTATTTTTAATATAAGAAATTGCATAAGGACCATTTGTGCATTCCATATCTTTTAGAAATTATATTTTGCCTAAACGGAAAAATACAGCCATTTTTAAAGACCGTTTTTGGTTTGCTTATTTATTTATATTTTGCCCAAAACGAAAAAAAAAAAAAAAAAGTTTAAAAGAACCATTTTTGCATTTTTATTTTTGATAAAATTTCGCCTAATATGAAAATAAAGCCATTTTTAAGGACCATTATTGCATTATTGTTTTTTTTTTTTTTTTTTTTTTTTTTTTTTTTTTATTCGGCCTAAAATAAAGCTTTTTGAAGGACCGTTTTTGTATTTGTCTGCAAATTATATTTTGTCTAAGAAGGAAAATTTGTACATTAATTTACCATTTTTTTATGTATTTTGTCCAAAAATAAAATAAAGTCTTTTTAAGTACCATTTTTGTATTATTTTTATATTTCCGTAAAAAAATTATTTTGCCTAAAAAGAAATATAATTTTTCCATTTTATTTTTTTATTTTGATAAATCATATTTTGTTTAAAAACTATTTTAAGGACCATTTTTGCATTATTTTTAACATTTTTTTAAAATCTTATTTTGCATATGAAGTAAAGTAATCCTTAAATTTTTAAGGACCATTTTATAAGTGTGCATTTTATGTGACGCTGCAGGTTTTCCAGTCACTCTTTTCATTGACAAAACAAAATTTAGGGGATTTTGGTGTGTTTTTCCTTCTTTTTTGTTTACTTTTATTTTTTTCGTTGAAAGAATAAAATTTGGGGGATTTTTGTGTGTTTTTTATTAATATTATGTTTGACAATCTTTGACCCTGTTGGAAGCCGTGTAAATATTCTTGGATTGTAGTTTCTCTGAAGGACTGATGTGGAGCCGTATTGTCTGGTGCGGCTGATGCCAGCTCCAGTGCCCGGCTGCTGAGCTGCTCCACATCATGTTTGGAGGTTTTTGTGGTGTTTGGGTGTTCAGACATGCAGTCCACGCCTGGGAAAATAGATGTTGACGTGAAATAAATGTTTATGTTCCTCCATCATATTTGTGGACAAAAGTGTTGCCACACCCGCGTCAGCTGCCATTAGCATGGCCTGTGTACGTATTAGAGGCTTTATGTCCATCCATCCTCTGAACACACTGAACCCTTGTTATAAATCAACATTTCATTTATTCAAATTTGAAAAAAAAATCTTCATAATTAAGTATAAACTCCAGAATAATAATAACAATTAAATATTTAGAAATCAGTTCTTTTCTGGAGACAGAATAGTTATGTAAATGACACATGTTTGCATTTGTTTTAAACATTGGCTATTTATAGAACCATGTTGTGCATATTTCTTTTAGAAAAATTATTATTTTGCCTACAATGAAAATAAAAAAAAAGCCTATTTTGTTTTTTTACCCTATTATCGTTTTGATAAAAGAACGAAAAAACAGATTTTAGGAATTGTTTGCTATTTTTTTAAATTATATTTTTGTGGTGCCAGTCAAAATAATTTTTTTTTTTTTTGCAAAATTTTTGGAATATTTTTAGAAATTACATTTTGACTAAAAGAGTGATAAAGTCAATTTTATTTCTGCATTATTTGTGAATTTTTTTGGAAAATTATTTATTTGGCTCTATACAAGAATATTGGTCTAAAGAGAATAAAGCCTTTTTAATGAACTATTTTTGCATTTTCAAAACATGTTCTATTTATGCCATAAAAGAAATTAAATTGGCAAATTTTACGGTTTTTTTTTTTTTTTTGTTTTTTTTTTGTTTTTTAGAAAATTGTGTTGCCTAAAAAAGGAAGAATCTATTTTATTTTTCTATTATTTTATTTTTATTGACCATTTTAAGGTAAAATTTAGCATTATATTGTGAGCTGCAGGTTTTTCCCAGTCACTCTTGCGCATCCATTTTCATTTATGAAAAACCAAAATTTGGGGGGGGATTTTTGGCGTGGTTTTTTTTTCTTTGTTAGTTCTTTTTCTTAAAATTTCCTTCTCTTTTCAAAACTTATTTTAAAGATCTGTTTGCACACTATTTTAAAAACATCTTATCTATTAATTTTGCCACTCATTGACCATATTTTTGCATGTCTAGTTGTAGGAATTCGATTTTCTCTGAATGGACTGATGTGGAGCGTATTTGTCTGGTGCGGCTGATGCCAGCTCCAGTGCCCGGCTGCTGAGCTGCTCCACATCATGTTTGGAGGTTTTTGTGGTGTTTGGGTGTTCAGACATGCAGTCCACGCCTGGGAAAATAGATGTTGACGTGAAATAAATGTTCTCCTCCATCATATTTGTGGACAAAAGTGTTGCCACACCCGCGTCAGCTGCCATTAGCACGGCCTGTGTACGTATTAGAGGCTTTATGTCCATCCATCCTCTGAACACACTGAACCCTTGTTATAAAACAACATTTCATTTATTTTTATTTGAAATTTGAATATTAATATTTGTGTTTGAGTTTAAAATTAATAATAACAATTAAATATTTAGAAATATTTTTCTTGAAAATAATAGTTATTTAAAGAACATTTTTGCATTTTGTTTTAAAATTGATATTTTAAGAACCATGTTTGCATAATTCTTTTTAGAAATCATATTTTGCCTAATATTATTTTGATTTTTATGAATATAAATGAAGCCTACTTTTTTTTTTTTTTATTTATTTTTTTTTTGAATGAAATTTAGGAATTTTTTGCATTTTTGGATTTGTTTGCATTTTATTTTGTTTGCAGTCAAATAATTTTTTTTTTTTTTGCAAAATTTTTGGAATATTTTTAGAAATTACATTTTGACTAAAAGAGTGATAAAGTCAAACCATTTCTGCATTATTTGTGCATTTTTTTGGAAATTATATTTTGCCTAAAAAGAAAATAAGCCTGTTTTAAGGATCATTTGTGCATATATGTATTTTTTTATTTATATTTTGGCTAAAGAAATAAAGCCTTTTTAAGAACCATTTTTGCATTTTTCAACATGTTATATTTTGCCATAAAAGAAATTAAGGCAATTTAAGGATTTTTTTTTTTTTTTTTTTTTTTTTTTTTTTTTTTTTTAGAAATTGTTTTGCCTAAAAAGAAAATCATTTTATTTTCTATTTATTTATTTTATTTGCCATTTTAAGGACAATTTATGCATTATTGTTGCATTTGTTTTTTACAGAAATTATACTTGCCTAAAAAGAAAATTAAGGTTATTTTAAGGACTTTTTTTTTGGAAGTTATTTTGTGCTTAAAATTAGATTAAAGCTATTTTAAAGACTGTTTGGATTTTTTAAATAAATTATATTTAAAACACATTTTGAGGACCATTTTTGCAGAATTTTAGGAATTCTATTTTGCCTAAAAGAAAATAAAGCCTATTTTAAGGATAATTTTTTTCATGGCACTTGTGGACGTTTTTTTAATTTTGGGGTGAAATGTGACTTGTTTGGTGTGAAAGCTCATAATTAATGTTTTGAGCTGTTAAACAAATGCATCGCATTCATTAGTCAAAGTCTCCATGTAGACTGTCACCAGCTATTAAATAACACACAATCTGTCTGTCTTTCTTCTGGTTTGTGTGTTTTGACAGATGCCATGCTGCTCTTGACGGAGCGTCTGGAGGGGCCTTTCAACATCGCGTATCGTGTTGGTGATGGAGGATGTGGATGTGTATGATGTCTGTAGTGATCATGAAGGTGAAGGGGATGCAGCAGCATGTAGTTTTAATTATGGCCGTCCAGCAGCTGCACTCCTCAATAATCATCATGTTGTGAACAAGCAAGCCTAGAATTTAGTGATCTGTGGCTTTCGCTGGCTTCTTCTCCGAACCCGAAGCCTCTCATCTTGTTGTGGATGAGCTAGTCAATAATCATCATGTTGTGGTATTTTTAACCCCCGCTAGGTTTGCGGATGGCAGTTAAAAAATGTGTCAGCTTGTGTAGCTGTTGGGGCGGGCCAGTGAATGTGTCTCCTGCATCTCTCTGCATTTCTGACGCAGCCACTAATTGCAGTTTTTCAAGGAGAAAAAAAGGCAGAGTGTGGTTTATTGAGTGTGTATTATTTGTATTTTTTCATGGAGAAACTCACGGGGATTTCAGCTTTTTGGAATAGTTGAGGTGAATGTGTCATTTGATTTTCTTGTCATATTAATTTATTGTGGTTTAAATCACAGGAGATGCCATTATTCAGCCATATGAAGGGATTTCTGCTTGTTGGAATTTTTTTTTACATGGCAAGTCCATTTAAAGTGAGCTAGTAAATGTGAAAAGTTTATTCAAATTCACAAGTCAGCCACGGAAAGTGTTAAGTATCATTTTTTTTTTGTATTGTAGTTTTTGTTAATATTTTGAGTTAGATTTTATTATTATATTTTCAATTTTCACTTTAATTTTTAATACTTTAAATTTTAATAATTTTACTGTTTTTTTTTATTGTTTTTATTTCTTTTGAATTTTTTAAAATAAATTTTGTTTTTGTTATTTCACATTTTTTTTAATATGTTATTTTATTCCAGTTAATATTCATTTTATTATATTATTTTAAGTAGTGAAAATATTTATTAGTGAAAAACATCTCTCATATATTTATAATAAAATTCACCTAAAAAATTTTACATTTCTCATAGAAATTCACCTAAAATATAATTTTTTCTTATATATTCATATAAAATGTTACCTTAAAATTATTTATTTTCCTAGCATATATTCATATAACAGTTCACCTAAAAAAAAAAATTCTCATAAATATTCTTACAAAAATTCACCTAAAATATACATTTGTTATCTTATATGTTCATAAAAAAATTCACCCCAAAATATATATTTTTCTCTTGTGTATTCGTATAAAATCTTCACTTAAAGGTATACATTTTCCTTTTATATATTCATATAACAATTTTTTTCTCTCTTATGTATTCATATAAAAATTCAACTAAAAATATATTTTTCTCTTATGTATTCATATAGAAATTCACCTAAATATTTTTTCTCTTATAAATTCACATAAAATGAATCCTAACAATGTTCTTTTTCCTCTTGTATAGTCATATAAAAATTCACCTAAAATATAGTTTTTTCTCTTATATATTCATATTCAAATTCACATAAAATATATATATTTTTTCTCTTATGTATTCATATAACAATTCACCCAAAATTATACATATAAAACTTCACCCAAAAAAAAATTCTCTTATGTATCCATATAAAAATTCATCTAAAAATATAGTTTTTTCTTATATATTGATGTAAAAATTCACCTAAAATCTAATGCACTGGCATCAACTACCCATATTTTTTCAGAATTGTTCATATTTAAAGCCAAGATGTAAACAAATATGCAACATTAGTGGAACCAATTAAATAAATGTAAGAATTGGTCATTGAAGACTTGTATTGGTGACATTTCCCCCTCATATGGTGTGTACAGTTCTGATTTAAAGCCATGAAATAACATGTGTTCGAGAATGAAACTGATTTTAGGCACGTTAGATCCAGCTAAGTTGGACGTGACCATATTGTTTTCCTCCGTCATTTGTTTTTTGTTGTGGTGAGTGGCGTGTTTGTGTTTGTTTACTGATTTTTTGTACGATTTTTTTAGCTAAGTTGGATGTGACCATATAGAAGCACTTCTCGAACTCTCCGTGTAATTGCAGGTTTTCCAAGGTTGTGGACAGCTGGAGCCTTCAGGAATGAGCAGGTCGGCCCGCGGCGTCTCCGACACGTTCAGCGGCCGCTTCAGTCCCTACAACCCCGAGGAGCTTCCGACCGCCGCAGCCGCCTCTCGCCTCGACCGCCTGGTAAGAGCAAATCTAGCGTGATCACTCTGAAGTACCTGCGGGAAACACGGGCTCCGTCTCAAACCTCCTGAGCTGCCTGCAAAGGCACCCTGATGTTTTAGGAGAAATTTGTACTTTTATTCAGCAAGGGTGCATTAAAATGTTCAAAAGTTGAGACATTTAAAGACATTTAGAATGAAAGAAAAGAACATTAGAATGATTTCTGAAGATCATGTGACACTGAAGACTGGAGTAATGATGCTGAAAATACAGCTTTGATCACAGAAATAAATTACATTTTAACAGATATATTTACATAGAAAACAGCTATTTTAAATTGTGATAATATTTCACAATTTTTACTGTATTTTTGATCAAATGTGACCCTGGACCACTAAACCATAAGTCATAAGGGTAAATTTTTTTAAATTGAGATTTATACATCATCTGAAGGCTGAATAAATAAGCTTTCAATTGATGTATGGTTTCTTATGATAGGACAATATTTGGCCGAGATACAATTCTCTATCCAATTATTTTTTCAAAATATTGAGAAAATCGCCTTTAAAGTTGTCCAAATGAAGTTCTTAGCAATGCATATTACTAATCAAAAAATAAATTTGATATAGTTATGGTAGGAAAAATTGTAAAAAATAGTGAATTATTATTATCATTTAAAACAGCTGTTTTCTGTGTGAATATCTGTTAAACTGTAATTTATTTCTGTGATGCGCCGCTGTATTTTCAGCATCATTACTGCAGTCTTCAGTGTCACATGATCTTCAGAAATCATTCTAATATACTGATTTGCTGCTCAACAAACATTTCTGATTATTATCAGTGTTTAAAACAGTTGTGCTGCACAATATGTTTTGTGGAAACCGTGACATGTTATATTTCTCTGGATACTTTGATGAACAGAAAGTTCAAAAGACCAGCATTTATTTAAAATAGAAATCTTTTGTAACATTATAAATGTCTTTACTCTGATTTTTGTTATGTTTAGTTTTTAAAAAAAAACAGTATTTAACTAGTATTTAATTTTCATTATAAATGTTTTGTAACATATTAAATACATATAATATATATATATATATATATATTATATATATATATATATATATATATGCATCTTTATTTTAGTTGTTAGGTTTTTCTTATTTAGTTGGTCTGGTTTGTCTCCTTCGGCTGTGATGATGTCGATGCTTTCAGGCTTAAATAATAATAATAATAATAATAAAACCCCACTAGTCTCAGTATTTTGGACACCATATATAATGCATTTATTTCTCTCATCTCTTTCTCTCCCTCTTTTCAATGCCTGCCAGAGGATTGTGTGGAAAGTCATGCAACACAGTGTAAGAGTTGCTCAGTATTTATTTCCCTGCTCAGTGTTGTGCTGCTTGACTCATGTGCGATGCGTCTCAGATATGTTTCTGAAAGTCTGAGCCCTGGCTCGTCTGTATAGTGCTCTCTTTATTACATGCCCTTCATATGTACCATATCATCTATCTCACACAAATCCAACCATTTAAAACATATTTAATCACTAAACAGTAAAAGAATCTCTTAAAAATCTAAAATATTAAAGTCAAAGTGTGTCATTATAAATATAATGTAATTTTTATATCCAGGACTCATTGATGAAGCACTTTTCTTAGACTTATCTTAGACTTTTATGTAAGAATGGTTTCACGAACAATTGAAATCATTAAAAAACTTTTCTGTTGCTTGGAATAACATTACATATAAAACCATTAAACTTATTTCATTTGAACTGGTTACCAAGATGGCATCTCTTATTTTCATTTAGTTTAAACTAATAATAACTGAAACTAAATCTGAGATCAAAATAAATTAATAAAAGCTAAATTAAAATGAAAGTGGAAAATAGAAAAATATAAACAAATTCAAAATAATCATTGAAATAAACATTGCACAAATTTCAGTTAGTTGCCAAAGAAATATTAACTTGATGTACTAAAATAAGTAAAACTAAATCTGAAATTAAAAATAATGAACATTAAATTGACATTTAAATAAAAAAACTAACAAAACTGATAAAAATACACAACAAAATTACTAACACCTTAACTAAAATGAAAATGAAAATCGAAAATTTAAAATAAAAATGAATTCATAATATTCATTTTTTTAAATAAAATAAACATTACTTGAAATAAAATAAAATATAAAATAAAATATGAAAAAACTTTTAACTTATTTTATATAAGCTGGTTGCCAAAGCAACATCTCTCATTTTCATGTAGTTTAACTTAATGTGCTTAAATAATTAAAACTAAATCGGAAAAAAATATTAATGAAAACTATATTGATATAAAAAACAAAAGTATTACAAAACCTGATTATTAAACTAAAATGAAAAAAAATATATATATATTAGGGCTGTCAAATGATTAATCACGATTAATCACATCCAAAATAAAAGTTTTGTTTACATAATATATGTGTGTATACTGTGTATATTTATTATGTATATATAAATACACACACATGCATGTATATATTTAAGAAGAATATGTTATGTTATATTATTAAATATATTTATATTATTTATAATATAAATATAAGAATATAAATATATAAATGTATTATACATGTAAATATTTTCTAAATATATAATTTATGTTTGTGTATTTATATATACATAATAAATATACCCTGTATACACACATATATTATGTAAACAAAACTTTTATTTTGGATGTGATTAATCGTGTAAATATTTTCTAAATATATAATTTATATATATATATATATATATATTAGACTATATATATATATATAATATAATATATATAATATATATATATTATATATATATATATATATAATATATATAATAAAAAAGGATTTAATATATTATATTAATATATTATAATATAACCTGAAATAAAATCACTAAATACTATAATAAAATTTTAAAATAACACTGGGTCACATCTCATGAAACAGTTCTATAGTGGGATCAAAATTACATGCATATTGTTATGCATTTACCATGATATCTAATTCTTTCATATTACAGTCAAACTTGTATTAATCTACAGTTGAGAAGCTCATATCAGGCTGCAGTGTGTTCACCTGTGTTCAGTGAGTGGATGCAGTTCATCTAGAGAGAGTGTGCTGTGTTGAGGTCTCTGGGGAGGTGCAGCGTTACTCCTCATGATGTCTGATTCCTCCAGTGTGTTTGCTAATGGCTTCAGGTCCTCGAGGGCCAAAACCGTCACTGATCTGACTGGATCTGAAGATTTAGTTTTGGTTTTTTTTTTTGGGGAAATTTCCTTTTTCTTTTTTTTTCTTGTATTTTAAAATGTCAGTATAGTTTTTTTTTTTTATAATTTTTTATAATGTTTTATGTTTTCTTAATTTTTTTTTTTTTATATAATGTTATACATAAGCATTATACATGTATAAATATAATGATTTTGGTTGCCATGTGAAATCTAATATAAAATTAATGTGTTTTTATATTTAGACACACAAATGAATGAAAATGAGAAATGTTGCTTTTGCAACTAGCTAAAATAAAATAAGTTTTAAGTTTTTTATATGTATTATTTTATTTCAGGTAATGTTTTTTTATTTCATTGTGAGTGAAATATTATATTATTTTGATTTTTTTTTTTTTTTTTTCTTTTTTTTTTTTTTTTTTTTTTTTTGTTTTTGTCATTTTTTTAAAATGTCAATATAGTTTTTGTTTATATTGATTGTATAGTAAATATAAAAAATAGTCAGATGTGTATTTGTTTGTGTATATATAGACATAGAAATATTAATATGAATATATTAATACACACACACATTTAAATAAACAAAAAATAAATACTATATATTAATCACGATTAATCATATCCAAAATAAAACTTTTTGTTTACAAAATATATGTGTGTGTGTGCTGTGTATGTTTATTATGTATATATAAATATAACACACATGCATGCATATATATATATTATATATATATATATATATATACTTATATATATATATATATATATATATATATATATATATATAGATATATATATATATATATATTATATTTTGAGTCTGTTTTATTTAAGAGTTTTTTTGTTCAGATCAGCGCTCATCAGTCATATTAATAAACTCAGTCAACCCAGGAGTTTTGCTGGTTGCTCGATTGGAAACTGGAGCAGTTGCACAGATTTAATCACTGGGATGGTTTATGTGCAGCATGAGAAATGTCTCTGGATTTCTGCAACCCGATGCTCTCGTGTGCATTACGCTGAGCTCCTGAGCGCTCGTGCTGCTCTTACAGAGGTGGAAATGAATTGCACATGATGCTTGATTGGATCTGTGAGGCTCAAATCCAGATCTCTGCTGCTAATTCGGCGCCTCGTGTCGCCAAACTCAAGAAACTGAACACCGACCTCCATAAACGGCAGCCGCACTCTCGTCAATAGAGATGATAGAGTTGCAGAGGCTGTTTGTCTGGAGGTTTGGGATATAGCTGCTGTTGTTATTTACATGAGTTTAGTCAGTATTGCATCTGCATTGGCATTTTTTTTTACCTTCATGCTTTAAAATGTTTTAAATGACTTCTGGGCAGTTCTCACAAATAGCGTACAAAATATGGTCTGGTATATATAAACACAAACACATGCATGTATATATATTTAAGAAAAATATGTTATGTTTATATATTAATATAAATATATAAATGTATAAACGTAAATTTTTTCAATATATATATACACTGTATGTATGTGTATTTATATATACAAAATAAATATACACAGTATACATACACATATACACATAAATACAGTATACATGAATTACTTAAACAAAAACTTTTATTTTGGATGCGATTAATCATGTTTAATAGTTTGACAGCATTAATTAATTTATTTATTTGAGGGGAAGTCATGTGGTAACTGCTGCACACAAATGAGCTGAACATATTTTTAGTGAGTAGAATTAATATATAAAATAGTTTTATATTTGTTGTTTATTATAATGTATTAATAAATCTAATAAAAAAAATTCATTATTTGAAAAAAATTAAATAATCATAAATACTTTATTATTAAATAATTTAAAATAGTTTAAATAATTAAATAAAAGTAATTATATATATTAGAGATGTAATGGTATGAAAATTTCTTATCATGATTATAGTGACCTGAATTATGACAGTTATCAGTATTATCACGGTATTGTTAAAATGTGCTGGAAATGTTCAAAAAGTGCTGACACAATTTTTGTATTTAAAATCAACAAACAATAAATAAAATTACTTTTTGTGTGCATAAACACTAAAACAATAATATTACCAATGATGTCTGGATTTTAAATGCCAACATGACTGACAAGAGTTTATCTAATAGCATGTAAGAAATGTTCAAATAAAGCTTTGAATTTTTTTTTTTTTTATTTTTTTTTTTTTTTTTTTTTGTTTGGGCAATGTTTGAAAAAATTTTTTAACTTTTTTGTTTAATAAGTTTTATAAATTTAGAAATGTGGAAGTTTTATATTATATATAGTTAAATATATATCATTTTTATATAATATTTATATTATAAGTTTTATATTATATATAGTTTTATATTGTACTGTATTATGTTTTTATTTAAAATAGTTGTAATAGTTTTCATTTTTTAAATATTTAGCTACTACAGTGAATTGAATGTCAAAATGCACAATTATGAATTAAACATCACAATTATGTAAAACTTCTGACACTGTTGTATGATTTAATAACAGGCCAGAAGCACAGAGGGACAAACATTGATGTTTAAAACTACTGAACTGCTAGACTCTTGTCTAGATTTATATAATAAAGGTATAAATATAACGCTTAAAAAATGCTTTTATAAAACTTAGAAAAAAAAAGTGCCTGTAGTTTTATGAAACTTAGGATCAAATGCAATGATTAAAAACATTATTTTCTGAAACACTACAGTGGATTAAAATAGCATTTTTCTTTTCCTGGAACACAGTTCAGGTCATTCATCTTTTTTTTTTTTTTTGGCCATTTTTTTATTTATTCAAGCTCAAATAGGCAGATCTGCATTATAGATGCATGAGCATAATCATCACTTTCAGAACTCACCACACAAAAGTAAACATGACGAGGTCGGATCTGTTTAGATTGTGTTTATTTAAAGGCATGTTTTGTGCTTTGCTGATTGCAGCCTGACAAACAGCACTGGCCAAACATTCATCCTTATGGCTGGAGCGGAGCAGAAACGAACCCATGTCTTGTTTTTAGTCAGCGACTGATGATATTCATGACTCTGGAGCAATTATTGGCGTATAGATCCACTTTTGAAGAGCTGCATGTACAGTAGACATTGATTTTCATGTGGGTGCAGGTTAAAGACAGCGATTGTGAAATCACTGATTTTACAGATGAAGCTCTAGTGAATGCTGCTGTGCACAGTGTGACTAAGAGGTCTGTCATTTATAGATGGAGCGATCGGTTAGCATGACAGTCGCAAACCCTTTAATCTCAGAAACTATAGACAGGGAAATACATCCTTTCATTGGACACTTTTAACACTGGACAGTTGCAAAACATCAACCACAATATCATGGATTATTTTATTTATTATTTATTTCATTTCTGTTGATATGTTTATATATGACTTATTCATTTATTATTTAAATGTTTATGTTCATTTATTCAATTAAACATTTGTTTTTATTTAATTGTTTATATATGTTTAATTCCATTTTTTTTATTCATTTTACTTTATTGTTTATTTTTTAATATTATGTATATATGAAAACTTCAGATGCAAAAACCTCTAAGTCCATCTAAAAATATTCTTTCAAATGAGTTTTTTTTTTTTGTTTTTTTTTACAGGCTCCTATATGAAAATAATATTAGACATTTTTGAAAATTAGGCATTCAATAACTGACCGATAACTGTTTGAATGTAAAGTGAATCTACTGAACCTCAACACAGGAGCCTGATAAAAATGCCCATTTAAAAGATAAAAACGTCCAGCTGTGAAAACGTCCTGCTGTACTTTATATCTGTCAGTAAGCTAATGAGGAGCACGTCTCCATTGTGATTAGGTGTTTTTGCACCTCAAGAGAACAGACGGGCCGTCCTATAAAGAGGGGGGGTTTTCATGGCAGTTAGTACATTTGAACAGCATTTAATGCTTAAATTTAATGAGGTTTATTTTTAATAACTTGTTTTATTTTACAAACAGTTGTATTAATTGAAACAGTTGCATTAATAAACTGTCATCTGGTGGTGGGTTGATAAATTAATACGGCCGTGATAAACGTGTGAAGTTTATTACCAGAAAACGAGTAAATAATGAAAATATTGACATGACACTTATACTCTCCGAGGCTGCATTTATTTGATCAAAAGTGCAGCAAAAATAGTAAAATGTTAATAGAATCTAAACAGCTGTTTTCTATTTGAATATATTGTAAAATTTAATTTATTTCTATGATGCAAAGCTGAATTTTCAGCATCATTACTCCAGTCTTCAGTGTCACATGATCTTCAGAAATAATTCTAATATGCTGATTTGCTGCTCAAGAAACATTTCTGATTATTATCAATGTTGAAAACAGTTCATATTTTAGTGGAAACTGTGATGCATTTTATTTTTCAGGATTCTTTGAAGAATGGAAAGATCAAAAGAACAGCATTTATTAGAAATAGAATCTTTCAACAAGAAAAAAGAAAGTCGTTTCTATCACTTTTGATCAATTTAATGCATCCTTAATAAATAAAAATGTTGATTTCTTTCAAAAAATAAAAACTTGTTTACTAAAACAATGTTGTCATTTTCAGTATTCAGTATGACATTATTAGTTTTTACGCAGTATTTCATTTCACTTGGTCAGTCATGCAATGCAACTTCCAATGCAATGAAAGTCACTTGTTTGCAACTAGAAAACTTGTGCATCAATCTGAGATGCAGGTTTATGATGTCATATAAACATACGGCATTAGGGCGGTTTACTTGCAAGCGGATACAATGCTTCAGAGAGTTAAAGTTGTGTCAGGTGTGTAAAGCAGTACATGAGCCTCTCTCTGTTCTCATGCGGGTGACTTTGGGAGTCTGTTGAGTTCTTGCTGTGAAAGACTTTCGCTCCTGCTGTATGACTTTAACTGTCTCATGTCAAGCGCTTCCCCTTGTCACTTATCAAGCAGCAGCAGCAGCAATAGCAGCGGGAGTTAAAACAGCACATGTGACCCTCCACAAACTCAGCTACTACATATTACAAACAGAAATTGCACCAGCACTGCTTTACTGCATTATTCTACTGATATATACATATTAAGGCAAGACATTACAGGTAAAAGCATTGTTTTTCATGCACTGGTTAATTTTGCTTCCATAACATGTCTTCTATCAGACTAGTGGAAAGACAACATCCAAAATATACCTCAGTGTGTTTGTGTTTTTGCACTTTATCTATTTGCATCTGCAGATTTCAGGTATATTTTCAGGTAGATTATCAATGTATATTTTTAAAGAGTTTTTTTCTCTCCACTTCAGCAGCACTTACAGACACCAAAATGTACAGCTTTATTCCTAGCTATACTTTGAAGGTTTTTACTGAGGCGTGTGTTAATATATCATTCGGACAGATTTTGATTACATTTTATTTCTAAAAAACATATTCATATTGTTTTATTTCTGTTGACATCTTCTGTAATGTTTGCAAAATAATGCATATTTGATTAATGCATAATTTACATATTTAATCACATTTTCAAAAAAAATTGTTATACAAAACAGTTGTCTTACTTTACTGTGATTAATCAAGGTATAGTACTGTTTTGACAAATGCAGTGCTGTAGTTCATTAATCATTTTAGTTTAAATGTTCCTTTAAACTGGATTATGGAGGAAGAGTTGTTATTGAAGATATTTCTGTCATGTCTATCTCTCCATCATTTCTGTCTGTCCCTCTTTTTTCTGATTTTTCTGTTGCTGGCATTTAGTGATATATTTGTTCTGATGAACTAGTAAAGTTAGTACTTGAGCCATGTATAATGATGCAATATCAGGTAAAAATATTTTCAAAGCAACTGGACATATTTAGTTCATTTTTGCAGATTTTTTTTTTTCTTCTTATGTCTAGCAGGATCAGAAGCCTTAGTCCATGGTATGATGTTTCTTTAATGTAGTCAATACTTGTTAAATGTGAGCCTGGAGCACCAAAGCAGTCATATGTAGCACAGGTATATTTGTAGCAATAACCAAAAATACATTGTATGGGTCAAAATTATTGATTTTTCTTTAATGCCCAAAATCATTAGAATATTAAGTAAAGATCATGTTCCATGAAGATATTTTGTAAATTTCCTACTATAAATATATCAAAACTTAATTTTTGATTAGTAAAATGCATTACTACGGAATTCATTTGGACAACTTTAAAGGTGATTTTCTCAATATTTAGATTTTTTTGCACCCTCAGATTCCAGATTTTAAAATAGTTGTATCTCAACCAAATATTGTGTTATCCTAACAAACCATACATCAATAAAAGCTTATTTATTCAGGTTTCAGATGATGCAAACATCTCAGTTTCATAAAATTGACCATTATGACTGGTTTTGTGTTAATAACAAATATTAAAGGAATGGTTTAGCCAAAAAAAAAAAAACTATTTACCTTATTCACGCACTGTATCATTATTAATATGACATGAGCACAAATCAGTGGAAATCCAGACCTCAGCTGTTCTGGTGTGTAACAGCATCATTACCTGAGTGATGTACTTACTAAAGGAAGTGAAACACCCGCGCCCTCTAGTGCTGAAGCACGAGATCTTCATGCATGCTGGATTGATTCTTTAGATCACTTCTTTAATGAAAATCAATCCTGGATAATGCTGGACACTGACTTTACTGAATTCTTTAAGAAATGGTCTTTGAAAACTTGGATATACTGTATGAGGGGAATTTGAAAAGTGTTTTCTAGACCTGGAAATGTTATGCAAATTAATAATCTTTTGGAATTTTATAGAACTTTTTATTTCTTTTTTTTTTTTTTTTTTTTTTTTTTTTTACGAATAAAAACATTTCATAACATATCAGGTACTCGAAATCAAACAAAAATGAACTGAAATATAAAAAATACTTTCTTTTTTATATTACTTTATATAAATATATATGTATTTTGTATTTTTTCTGTTTGTTTAAAATAATAGTAAAATACTTACATAAAAAATACTTATTTTATTTAATCTAGTTGCCAAAGCAATATTTCCCATTTTAATGTAGTTGAACTTGATTACTAAAAATAAAATTACTTTAAAAATAAAATAAATTTAATTAAAACTAATAATAATAATAATAAAATGAGAAAAACAACAAAATTAACTACAAATGGAAATGGGAAACTAATTTAAACTATTAATAAAAAAACTATTACAGTTTTATTATTTTTTTTTTCAATCATACTAAAATAACACTAATTGAAACTTCTGGAATTTAATTAATTTAATTATTTAATTTTTGTAAAGTATTGACATTCCTAGTTTCTGTAAATAAAAATGAGAACCTTTAACATTACAGTAGAAGTAGCACAAATATATTAATGGGCCTTTAAACATCGCCTTTGAGCTCTGACCCAAAGGCTTCTGCTTAAATTTTTGAAACTGGTTTTGTAAACTAATAAATCTTTATTTATAAAATATTACGTTTTCATTTAAGGTTTTTGAGTCGAATAAATAATTTACAGATTAACATGATTTTTCATTTTCATTAATTCAAAGTTTTCATAGTTTTTATGGTGCTATTATTCTAAAATCATAAAAATAGTTATAATAAAGAATGAGTAGACGTGTCCAAACTAATATACATCTGTACATCCTCCAGGTGACTGATGTCAAGGAGAAGCTGAAGAAGTTCAGGAAGTTCTGGTCTTTACTTCCTGAGGCCTTCTGTCAGGAGGAGCATGTGGCGGCTGCAGAAAGCACTGAGGATGACTGCTGGAACGGACACGACAAGGGCAGGTAAAACATCTGCAATCAAACATCTGCATAGCTGTGGATGTGAGGATTCATTGCACAATAGGTCTAGACATAGTTTACATATCTACTTTGTGACAGCTCTTACCAAAGAAGATCTGGAGATGCTCTGAGTTTATTGTACTCAGAAACATACTGTGACTTTCTGAACCCATACCGAACCCAAAACCTCATCTCTGGTGAAAAAAAAAAGATTTTAAAAAATATGTATTATTAAAACTTATTATTTTTGAATATTATTATATGACCCCTTTAACTAGTTGGAGTGCTGAAATTTTTTTTTCCATTATTGGATACCGTTCTCATGGGGAGATCAAAATTGTGAATATTAATTAAATATAATTTTATTATTTTATTATTATACAGTTTAATAAATACTACATTATTATATTATATTATATTATATTATATTATATTATATTATATTATATTATATTATATTATATTATATTATATTATATTATGATTTAAAAAAATTGGCTTTTCAACTAACTGAAATAAGTTCAAGTACTAAAATTACTGATTGGAAATTAAAAGCTAAAACTGAAATGAAAATAAACCTAAAAAACAAACAAACAAGTAAATAAAAATGAAGATAGTAAAAATGACCAAAACGCATAATAAGTAAAACTTGTAAAAAATAAAATAAAATAAATAAAACTGAAAATGTACAAATAAAAGCTAATTTAAAATATCAATAAAAAAAGTTTAAATATTGTTCACACACTGGTATAAGTGTATGCACTGGCCAGAGTTCGTCTGACATGTTTATATGATTATTTCTGCTGCATAATATAGGGTTTATTGATAGTCAAAAATGCACTAAGGAAGGAGATTGGGACAATTTTTTTTTTTTTTTTTTTTTTCAGATACGTCCCTGAGGTTCTGAAAGATGGCCTGACCAATCAAGTGAATAACCCGGAGGTGGGCGTGGACATTTCCAGACCGGACACTCTGATTCGACAGCAGATCATGGCTCTCAGGGTGATGACCAACAAACTCAAGAATGCATACGATGGCAATGACATCTACTTTCAGGACTCGAGTAAGTCACGTTGTGTTTTAATAATGATTTAATCATGGCATGCTCAGATTCATTGTATTTTAGTCTTTTGATGTCTGCACTGCTAAAGAAGTTACTAACCGAGCCCAGAACTGTAGTTTTCCAGTAATTGCAGACAAAAGCTAAATGTTAAAGAAACTTCGGTGAAATATGTGAGCAGTCTTGAATTCAGTTTGATCAACTTTAAGGTTATAGCCAGTCTTAAATATTTTAAATGTTATAACAAAAGTCATTATCATGTAATGAGGTCTTAAATTTTTGATTTAATTAAATAATAAATATGCATGTTCAAAATCAAAATGAGGCACATTCTACAGACTCACACTTTCAGAGCAGATCACAAACAATGAATACTGCACTTTTATGACAAACGAGTACTTACTTATGATATACTACTGATGAATTATGATAATATTTACTGTGTTTTTATTTTCTAATATGGTGTGGATTATTGTAAAGTGCATATTTTATCTCCCTCGTAGTAATGCAGAGACATTTCAAAATAAGAGTCCTGATGTATTTGCATAAAATCTCCTTATTATTGGTATTTTGGTTGCATAATAAACTGTATATGGTATTTAATTAAACATAAACTCTTGTATCTTCCCTCCAAGTCACCCTGTCATTGGAAGGAAACTAAGAACATTATTTAACATAAAAAATATATAGATTTCACACAATTATCTGTGTAAACACATCATTATTTTATCAGCAAATCAACCTCTAATTCATATGAATTGATATAATAGTAGTATTTTCAAAATATATGTACCTTATTAACCCATTTAAATTCATAAGGTGTTTTATTTAATATATAAACATAGTATAAGTATTTTAAACTTGTTTTGCAGCAGTATTAAACCTGTTTAATTATAGAATATCAGATGTGTGATTTATTGCATGGATTTGTTCTGAATGGACAGATATGTTTAACACCATTATTGTAAATTAAAACAAGAGTGCAATGCAATTAATTATCTGTGCTTAGATAAACTTGATCAAACAATATTTAGGTGAGATTTTATGCATGCATCTTCTTAATGCAATCGTAACTGCTTTCATTGTAGCTTCCAAAGGGCATTAATAGTGTTGCATTGCCCAAACTTTGACTTTTGGCATACAGTCTGCTTCAGGGTAGTTGCATGCAGTCAGATCTATTTATTTTGGAGCTCATGTTTTTTTGCGCCTCAGATGACGAGAGCAGCGCTTCTGGCAGCGGCAGCGGCTGCACTGAGACGTGTGTCACTGAACCAGACTCCTTCATCACTGACACTCCTGTTCAGGAAGCAGAGAAAACAGATGAAACATCTTCTGCTTCCATCATTCAGCCCAACCTGCTGCTGCTGGTCTTGACCGTGCTGGCCTTGAAAGAGCACTGGAGATAGTGGCCGCTGAGCTCCACACAGACTGTTTGTGTTTTATATCAGACTGGACACCGATCTCAGCCATCTGAAGACTTTGAAGCCGGTCTTCCTGATTCAAAGACCACCGAGCGACAGGTTTCTTCAAAAGGGCCGTGTAAGCATTACACATCTGATATATGAAAGATTCGTTATGAATTTTTTTATTTTTTTTATTACATTTACAGTATAGTAGATTAAAGGAATAGTTAACCTCAAAAATGAAAATTTGCTGAAAATGTGCTCATCCTCAAGCCATCCAAGATGTGAGTTTATTTCTTCATCATATTTGTAGAAATGTAGCATTGCATCAGTGTCTCATCAATGGATGCTCTGCTGTGAATGGGTGCCGTCAGAATGAGAGTCCAAACAGCTGATAAAAACATCACAATAATCCACAAGTAATCCACACCACTCCGGTCCATCATTTATGTCTTGAGAAGCCGAAAGAAACAAATCCATCATTAAGACATTTTTAACTTTAAACCATTGCTTCCGGCTAAAATACGAGTTCATAATCCATAATA